>NC_044504.1:5138340-5165840 GCF_902362185.1 Chanos chanos
TTGTAGGTTGGTTGCCCTTGTGTGAGGTCATTGATTCTTCGACTGTAGTTTGGAATACGGAACATTTAGCGCTCAAAGCTAATTAATTAGACACTAAACAAGACTGACAAATTTGCAAATTTGGTTTATTGAAGCTTGCAATTTGAAAATGAACCTGTTTCAGGGACAGAGGGTCGGGTCAGGATTTTATACGAGACGGGTTTTGGTGACGTAGAGGAACTGTGGCTACTGTTCAAAAAAAAAAAAGAAAAAGAAAAAAAAAGAAAAAGAAAAAAAAAAAGGAGCTGGAATTGCATTGGATTTCAATGCATTTTTATGAAAATGTCATCCTATTCTAGGGTCCTGCAAGACCACTCAACTAAAAGCAGCTGCCCCTTGGATTTCACACACACACACACGCACTCCACAGTGCAACACATCCATCTCACACCGAGGCACTGTCAGGAGAACTTTTAATCTGTTCTGTGCTTTTTCATGCTTTTCATCTCTTTTTCCCCTCTATCTTCGTCTCTGTTTTTCACGCTGTTTTCCTCTCTCTGCATAACAACGACATCTGCTTTTTTCACGTCTCATTCTCTTTGCCTTCTTTTGAGACCAATTAAAACCGGGCTGAAGTGCAACCGAAACTTACCTGCATGGCGAGAGTCAGGTGTGTGCCTCACCAGAGAGGGAACATTCTGTCAGTGCTAGGAGTAAATTTACAACCATGATAAAGTCGCTTTAGAGTAGCTTGAGGAGTTTTTTTGTTGTTGTTGTTGGAAGTGGGGTTTTTTTGTTTGTTTGTTTTGTTTGTTTTTTAACGGCACGTTATGGAAGCATATTAACCCATGCCATATGTTCACTGAACTTCACTCTGCTGTTCAATTTTTTTATTTATTTTTTTTAATGTCTCAATTTTGTCTCGAAATGACGCAGCACAATGACTCACCGCTTCTCCAAATATGTTATAACCTCACATAGAGGGTAAATTAGAGTGAAAGTGAAGTGGTGCTGATTTGTTCGTGTTGAGTGCGATCTGCCCGGTTTGGCACTGAGACCAGGTACGCGTAAGAGCGAGTGCATCAGAACCTCCGCTCCGGGGGCTGATGATTAAAAACGATTAAATGTCAACTCAAAAGCACCAAAAGCTACTGCGAGCTCTTAAAAAAAACAGGAGCAAGAACCTGAAAAAGTTATTCAATCCGTATTCGTTTAACCGAGGGGTCGACACGCGGACAGTTATTTCCGCAGCCTAATTATTTCCACTTGATTGCGAGGAGGCGTGGAGAGCGTTAGGGTACGACACAGAGAGCTTCCGTTAGGCACTAAAAGGCACATCTGACTAAGAGCCTTCCAAAAACTAATAGACTCATCCAGTCAGTATCAGCGACCGCTCACCGCCGTAGCCTCTCCGCGTGACTGATAAAATAGCAGCTCTTTAACCCAGCTGCAGGGGGCGAGTTCCGTCATCTCCCTCTCATTTCCTGTGTAGTAGCTAATGATGTCATCGCTTAAGCCGCGCTACCATTGTGTAAAATCCCGCTTTCAGGCAGAGACGACAGTGAGCAAAGACCCGTGTCAGCTGGCTTTGGTTGGGCCATTTCCCTGTTCTCGTTTTTTTTTTTTTTTTTCCTTTTCTTTTTTCGTATAGTCAGGCACTCTTTTGTCTTTCTGCTCTCACAATGCTCTCAGCAGGATCTCATTCTTAGTCAGTCTGTTTGGCTAATTATCTAAATTAGCGGGACTATTTTTAAAGGGGGAAAAAAAGTCGTTTTAAAAAGTCAAATGAAAGTCGAAGGATCAATGCAGTCTTTTCATGAGCAACACATGCTTTAAAATGCATTTTCAGATTTGAACAGTGAGCTTTCTGATGATGATGATTCTCATTTGATAGAAGTTTATACACTTATATAATTTAAAATGACTGAGTCAGCAAAACGTCACAAAATAATGAGTGTACAATGGTCTAATATGATAACTGAAACTTGAAGTTTACAATAGTGTACCACTGTTGTGCGAATAAGTTGTTTTAAACATGTTGAATTTATAACTAAACACTTGCTGAAATCACATATTGAAAGTCTTTTAAGCCAAAGGTGGTTGAAACAATAAGCATAGATGAGATGACAGCAAGGGTATAAAATAGGTGGGTTACATCATCATTCCCAAGGCAGTATTGTTGGTTGTTTGTTTGTTTGTTTTTCTTTTAAGTTTCGTAGTTTTACAATCTCAGGACCAGTTTTAAACTTAACCTCATTTTGAGTTCAGTTCAGTCCATTAAAACAGTGAAACATGGAAGTGAATGGGGACTTTCCATGATCCTGTCCACATCCGGAGGCTTATAATTTATGGTTAAATTTCCCCAATGTCCATGGCTACGCATGCTCCATTTAAGGCTCGTCACCCCTGCCGCGCTCTGTCTCTCTCCAGATCTCTGCACATAGATCAGTTCACTCGCAGATATGTAATCCAGTAATTAGAGCTCCACCACTCCAGAGGGATTATAGAGTGAAATAACCCGGGGGGGGGGGGAGAGAAAAGATGTCCAGCAGGGTTTCCATTTCACCCCTCTGACCAGACAGACAGAGAGAGCGAGAGAGAGAAATGTGGAACCAGCCTCAGTAATTAAAATAGTATGTTAATCCAACAGTGGATTAGATTTTTTTTAACGATTTACAGACTGAGAGAGGAGATGACAGGCTAAACGCTAATTAACTTTTACATGGAAGGTTGACCCTGTTTTCACCTTTAATGTGGGACTCATCTAAAGGCTCCAAGAACTCGGAGCTACATTTTTTTTTTTTTCATGAGAGAACATGAACATAATTGACTTTTATAATATCATCCATGCCCTGGACTGTGTTTAATCTTGTAATTCTGTAAGAGCATGGAGTTACTCCCCTCTTTTCTCCTGTCGGTCGTGTTTTCTGCAGGTAGACCCGTTATGATTGTGGTGGAGTACATGGAGAATGGCTCTTTGGACTCCTTTTTGAGGGTAAGGATGTTTTCCTGCACTATCACAAAGTACAGTGTGTAAGTACAGTGTGTTAGTCCAGTGTGTTAGTACAGTGTGTAAGTACAGTGTGTAAGTACAGTGTGTTAGTCCAGTGTGTTAGTCCAGTGTGTTAGTACAGTGTGTTAGTCCAGTGTGTTAGTACAGTGTGTAAGTCCAGTGTGTTAGTCCAGTGTGTAAGTACAGTATGTTAGTCCAGTGTGTTAGTCCAGTGTGTAAGTACAGTGTGTTAGTCCAGTGTGTAAGTACAGTGCAGTACATTCAGTAAACACTGAATTTGTGTAGAGAGGTGAGCTCATTCTGTTTAAGATCTGGTCTGATTCTGATGACTCATAATGAGAATGCAACAGGGGCTTGTTGACAAGTTTCATTCTGAAAAGACAAAGGAAGAGAAACTGAAACATATGACTATTTTTTTTTTAAATTAGAGAATGATTCTCAATTAACGTCTCTCTTTTGAATTTGAGCATCTAAAGTGTTGATTAGAAGCCAACACAATCTGTTTAGCCATAGGCCACGTATTCATCCTCATTTGGTTTAGAATCTTTTTGGAGAATTCAGTAATCTCTGCTGATTAATCTGCCGCAGTTCTCCATCAGTTTTCCGATGATTATGCACGTTTGAGGCTGAAAATAGCCCATTTTTACAGTCACTCCCACTGCTCCACAGCCCTCTGATTGCGTGACAACTCCCCCCCCCCCCCCATCCACCACCACCCCCCAACAAGCACACACCCACCTCCCAAGCGCTCCTCCACCCGTCCAACACCACCTCCGGCTCCAACAATCAACGGCTCTGTCCTCTGTCACATGCAGAGGTCCTGGATCAGACTGACCAGGGCAGGCACAATGATGGTCTTTCATCTTCTCACACAGCTCTGATTAGAACAGCTGGATTCCAACCACCTCTAGTGGAAAAGAAATGCATCCTAAAAAAATAAATAAATAAATAACGCTAGGGAAAGGAAAGTGAAGATGACAAACTCTTTCAAACACTTTGTTCAGAGCACAGCAAATTACAATAATAGCTTGGTTCCAGATCATACCACAGAAAGCTTTGTTCTTTGGTTTTACGCCAGTTATCGATTGTAGATGCATATATAATGAAACATCTGAAGGCAGTCGTGCGAAATGCTTTCTAACTTTACGGATGAATCTTAGATCAGTCCTGTTATTTAACAGTGGAATGCATGCATCATTTATTAGAAAACTAGTATTTTATCAAATTAAATTTGTTTTGAGGACTTTTCTGCTCAGAGTACTGTATACGACCAACTTGTACTTTTTGTCAGACAATGGATCCCTCTGATAGTCTCGTGCATGTGCGTGTATGTGTGTGTGTGTTTGTGCATGCGTGCACATGTGCATGCGTGTGTGCATGTGTGTATGTGTGTGTGCGTGTGTGTGTGTGTGTGTGTGCATGTGTGCGTGCGTGCGTGCGTGTGTGTGTGTGTGTGTGCGCCTGCGTGCATGTGTGGGTGCAAAATTCAAGCCCAGCTCACTCATCTGAATCACTGTGTAGAGAGTTCCCTTTTCTCCTTTGGCAAGAGTAGTTTTGTATCACTCACCATCCGAAACCCAATGATCAAACATATGTAAACAACACATTTCTGTTTCTGTAAGATTATTACCTCCTGTTAAGACTGCATCACCTCAGCATTTTCCACCGAAGCGCAAGGTTTTCTCCCTCACACTCGATGTGAGCAGACAAAGCAGTTTTCTAGACATTTCGCAGAGCACACTTTAAGAAGTCTAGGACTCAGGGCTAGATGTAGCCTCTTCCCTCACCCTGCCTCTTCAACAACTGTCAGCCAACGCACAGACGTCCGCTCTGACATCTCTATCTACCGACAGAAGCATGACGGGCATTTCACGGTGATCCAGCTGGTGGGGATATTGCGAGGAATTGCGTCAGGGATGAAGTATCTCTCAGACCTGGGCTACGTGCACAGAGACCTGGCGGCCCGGAACATCCTCGTCAACAGCAACCTGGTGTGCAAGGTGTCCGACTTCGGCCTGTCGCGGGTCCTGGAGGACGACCCAGAGGCGGCCTATACCACCACAGTAAGTGAGCAGAGACACGTGACGAGAGTAAAGCCAGTGACCCCGTCTTTGACCTGGCCAGTGTGACTTTTCAATGGAAACTGTTTTAATAATAGCTATCGCTTGCAGACTCTGGTATTCACATGGCTGTTGGTCATTCCTTGTCACTGAAAGAGAAGAATACTGAATTAAACATTAATGGTATTTCATTAGTATCATGTTTTTTTTTTTGTTTTGTTTATTATAAGTAAAAACTGAGTAGTGATGATGTCCATCCTAGTGTAACGAAATGCATAATGTTAAGTATTATGGGAATTTAACGAGTTAAGGCTGATGTCATATGCGGCATATCAGTTAATATCACAAATATTTTGTTATCTCAAAACATTATGTTATATTGACAAGACTGGTCATTGTATAACTCTAGTTCATGAGAGCTGAAAGCCTGTCTGTCATTCAGCAGACAGTCTAAAACTCCAAAGGCTGTTTCATGCTGTGTCTATTTTCTTCTGGTTTTTTCTTCTTTTTTTTTTGTTCTTTCTTTCTTTCTTTCTTCACCATGTGCTACGGCATAAAGCGAGCCTTTTCTCTTTCCGACCGCCGTCTCCCGGCCGTCTGGTGTTGAAAAGTTAAATTCGGCTTTCTCAATCCAGCTGACACCCCCGCGACCTTTATTCTGGCGGTCAGTGTTGTGGGATAGATTGCATTCCGGGGTCCATAAGCCATTTTCTGCATGACAGAAATCTCGGGCTTGCAGACGGCGCCGGGGCTGCCGCGGTCGTGGCTGGAGGAGGCGTGAAGGATTTTGCTCAGACTTGTGATTTCACTTTGCCCTCGTGTAGAAGGTGTAGGGGACTGGAAAATGCTGATTTGGAGGAGAGGGAGAGAGGCACCGATGCTTTCTCTGACTCTTTCTCTAGGCATCGTTGCCTTTTTTTAAACATAGAATATTCAGTGTTGTGGTGATTACAAAAAACAGCTTTGAGTGTGGAGAATGCTGCCTGATTATTATTGTTCTTTTAAACATTGTCTGACCAAAGTATTTTTTTTAAAAAAAAACTGTGCCAGTGTGCCAGTAGAGTATTTGTTCGATTGTTTTAATTCAAGATTCAAGTCATAATGAGACTGTAACAGATAAAACAAAATTTACCTCTCCGTCTGCAGATAGATTTAGTTTTGTTATCGGTGATTACAGGGTTTTGACTTAATGGAAAACTCTGTTACACAGGGTGGAAAAATCCCCATTCGATGGACAGCACCTGAAGCCATTGCCTACAGGAAGTTCTCGTCAGCCAGTGACGTGTGGAGCTACGGTATCGTCATGTGGGAAGTGATGTCATATGGAGAACGGCCTTACTGGGAAATGTCCAATCAGGACGTGAGTTTATTGGCTGAGTCGCGTAAAACGTTTTTGACTTTTCAAATCTGGTTGGTTCATTTGGTTTTTCCCTAGAGTTTTTTTGTTTTTTTTTTTGCCGTGATTTGTGTCTTATCTTCTAAATCATCTAAAACGCGATTGTGATAGAGAAGTGAGAGATCTACAGGTTGAACATTGATCTAAAAAGAAAGGAAACTTAAAAGAAACATCACATGGGTTCTGAAACCTGTACTTGTGCACCAATCAAATTGATTTTATTACCAATCAAATTGATTTTATCTTTTACTGAATCATTATCACTTTGCTCCTTCAGACTCTCAGGAATTTGGGAATTTTTAAAAAAAAAAGAAAGAAAAGCCAAGTAAATAAAAACGAGCGAATAAATAAATAAATAAATAAATAAATAATAAGTAAAAGTGTTAGTGAAAGAGAAAGGAAGGGTGTCCAGGCCTGTCTCGGTAACCCTGTTATGAGAGGCAACTCAGCCAACATTCGTTGGCCTTTCCTTCTCCAAGTCCAGGAGCCACAGCCTGGATCCTTCCCCCTACACCCCCTTCCCCACTTCCAGGGGTTTACACAGGGCTCGGGTTTACACAGGGATTTCAGGACAAGCTGAGGAAATGCATCGTAGTGCTTTCACAGACAAATTTCTTTTCAGCCAATCCTCGCAAGGTAGCAGATTAGCCTTGTCCATGAAAGAGGCAGGCAAATACATCTCTCCTTTTTTTTCCTTTTTTTTCCCCACCCCCCAGGGAAACAGCACCACAGTCATATGGGATAAAGTCAAAAAAAAAAAAAACAAACTGGCCCACAGACAAACTCCGGTCCTTTAATGCTTAAGAACCACTGAAGTCAAATCTTTTAGATCACTTCACAAGGCCTATTACCACCAAGACTCAAATCATGAAATATTTATTGCCTTTGAATTAGTAGGGGGGAGTGTAACAGGGCGCGCTTAGCTGTCACTGTAGATTTTACAATACTAATCGTGTTACACGAAATTTCATCATCAACATTGAACTTTAGAGGGATCTTCAACTGCTTCTCCACAATCAAGTCACATATCACCTTGAGATGAACAGCTGTGTCTGTGTGTGTGTGTGTGTGTGTGTGTGTGTGTGTGTGTGTGTGTGCATGTGTGTTCATCAGGTGATCCTCTCCATAGAAGAGGGTTATCGTCTGCCGGCTCCCATGGGCTGCCCAGTGGCCCTTCATCAGCTTATGCTGCACTGCTGGCAGAAAGAGAGAAGCCTGCGACCCAAATTCGCCGACATCGTCAACTTCTTAGACAAGCTCATTCGCAACCCAAGCAGCCTGCTTACGCTGGTGGAGGATATTCAGGGGTAAGGCTCTGTGATTCCTCACAGCTTCCAGAGGCCAACTCAGGACAAACACAAAACTCAAGCCAAAGAATTCACCAAAGTCAACAACAATTCAGTTAGGACTGTCATTAAGGAAACAACACCGCAGGAGTTTTCGAGCAACTCAATCTACATTTGAGATTTCACAGTTTTGTGGTGAGACCAGGCCAGATGTTACATAGATGTTACAAGATGTTACAGGAAGGTTTCAACTTATTAATAACAGTGTAATCACCTATTGTTAAGTATTGAGTGAATGGAAAGTAAACAGAAAATGTGTATTATATATTCGGCAACAGGTAAACCTGTTATGACCTTACGAATGCGTTTATTGTTACCCTTTTAATGTAATGTTTAATGTCTACCGGTGTTGTGATGGGCTGACATTAGTACTTGCGTTGGTATGTAACTGAGTTTGGTTTCTTTAGATTACCAGAGTCCCCCAGAGAGGTGCCAGACTACCCCTTGTTCATCTCAGTTGGTGATTGGCTGGACTCCATTCAAATGAGCCAATACAAGGCTAATTTCATCGCCGCAGGCTTCACTGCTTTGGACTCTGTTACTGGAATGAGTATTGAGTGAGTGAAACAAATCCAGTTTGCAGTAGTAGTTTTATATTTATATAAATAAATATATATATATGTTAGTGAGCAGGGATTCGTGGTCCTAACGTACAAGTGTAAACCCATTAACAATTGATGGAAAATTACTTGACTATTACTATTACTTGACTATTACCATTAACAATTGATGGAAAATTACTTGACGTGACTATTTACGCAGTAAATCTAAAAATGTGAAAATGTCATATACCTCAAGCTGTTACTGAGAGGCGGCACATATCGATGTCCGCTCTGGTGAATGCATTGTCACACGCGCGTGTCTTTGTGTCCGCCTTCCCAGAGACGTGAGGAGAATCGGAGTGACGTTGATCGGACACCAGAGACGGATAGTGAGCAGTATACAGGCGCTGCGACTGCAGGTCCTACAGGAGCAGGACAGGGGGTTCCACGTATGAGACCACAGACAGAGAGACACTGGACTGCTCTGTCGCTCCGTGCCTCGCCCACCGTCCAACCCATTAAAAGCAGACTGAGCCACAAGGCCTCGCTTTTCCTAAACCAACTAAACTCGCCCCCCCCCACCCCCCGCCCCCCCCTTTTTTTGTTCCAACACAGTTCTCAAATCAGCAGGACTGTGTATTTACTTATTTGTTTGTTTGGTTTTTTTAGCTCTGTGTTAATCCACCCCTTCATTTGTTTGTTTGTTTGGTATCCGGGTACAGTTGTCGGCAGCCCATGGTTAATGAAGCTTGAAGAGACCTTGGTCCGTCCCCGAGGGCGATGAACTTGCGGTGGGACTCTTGTCTGTGTGAAGCAATATAGTATCAGTGTTTAGATACTGTAGAATTTTTTTGGAACGTGATCTTTGCCATTTTAGCCATGTTTTCCATGACCGTGTAGCTGCTATCGAATGTCACAATCTAAGGATTGTCTTTGATATCTTCTTTTATTTTTTTCCCCCTTTGTTGTTCAGTAAGTAACTGTCAAAAGGATATTTGGTTCATTTATTGGACTTACCTCTAAAGTACCTGTTATGCTTATACTTGAAGATTTCAGAGCCAATTTAAAAAAAAAAAAAAAAAAAAAAGAATAAGGAAAAAAAAATAAGATTTCTGAATGTTGAAGACTTTTACATGTATAACCCATTTATTCCATCATAATCTTACTATTTATATATGTGATGTCTTGTATGTGACAGCCCTAGTAAATTATAATTTTTATTTTCTTATTTCAATAAGCAATATATGTGGACTGAATAAGAGAAGGAGATTAGGAAACAGGAACTGTAGAGTACACATTCAGGTGTTATGGAACCAGGAGGTCACTCTCAGTTCTGTTTGTGTGCATTGTGCAGTCTGACTGCTCCATAGGGTTGTTGAGGAAATAGTGTTTATTAACCTAGCAGGACCTCTAGGACATTGTGGTGTGCAGTAACACGACGTGTTGGAGTGAATGTGAAAAAGTGGTGGGTAGGTCATAGTTGGTACATAAAAACAAAAAAGTTTGGATATCCTAAAAAAAAAGAAAAAAAAAATCCTAAAAGATGGTTAAAGTGTCAATTCTCACAACAAAGAATGTACTCTGAATTTGTCTGCTGTGAGAACATGGCTGGAGTTCAATGCCCAGCTCTCTCCTCCTCTTTTGTCAAAGAAAGCAATAAGGTTTTACAGACGCAAAGGGATACCCGCCATGCCGGCGAGGGGGGTGAGCATGGTACACTGGATTTTGAAGACTCGGCTTCATGAGAGAGAAGGAGAGGCTCAAAGGCTGAAGAACTGGTCTCACTGGGAAGAGCTAGAACTGGTCTTACTGGGAGGAGCTGGAGCCTTGTCATTAAACTTATTTCCGCTGAGAGACGTAACCTCCACAGGTTTTCCACACAACAAGAATGTTTACCTCATGCCTGGAACAGCAGCTGTTTTCTCTCTCTGAGAAACCCAGATCGCTAACAGCCAAACCAATGGCCCAGTGACTGCACCACTTACTGAGCAGAAAGAAGCAACAGTTCTCTTTTCTTCTGGTTTTTTTTTTTGTTTGTTTGGTTTTTTTTTTTCCTTGGCTTTGTTTTGTGTTGGTTCATTTTTTGTTTGTTTTTTTTGTACTAAGTACAAGTACTTACAGTATAATTCCTGTGTTTTATTTTTCTATTAAGTTCCAAAGAGACATTGCGCATTGTACATCTTACACAAGCGTAAGAGCCAGATTAAACAGATATTTATTTGCAAAATAAAGATGAACAGTTGGTGGAGACAATGCTGCTTATGTTCTATCCACTGGAATAATTAAGGTGTATGAGTTATCATCTAATAGCCTAAAAGCCAAAGTGGAACGCTGTTTTTATTTTGCTTTTACTAAACACATCCTGTTAATTTGCAAAAGGAGAGCACTGAAGCACTCTTATGTAAATGTGGTCATTTCTGGCAGTGTTTAGTGCACGGAAAGCCTCTGAAAATGTATGGGTAACTGTCTCCCTCTGCTGGAGAAGCACGAAAAGATCAGTGATTTTAAACAATCGACCGTGCCAAGCTGATGTCGTTGTTGTCAAACTCAGCTTTCAGTAGGCATTCTCATAAAACTAGACAGACATTTTTTTAATTTTCATTATGGCTGGGAATCTAAAAACAATCTTACATTTCCATCCAACCACCCATGGGAATTCGGTTAAGACACAGAATGCCTCGCAGACTCTTAAAGCAACAGCCTGGACTCCTACACTGCGCCGTACGTTGTAAAATTTCATGGAAATTTTCATCAAAGAATTGAGTCACAACAGGTAACAGCCAAACTTCTGAAACGTCTCTCTTTCTGATTTGTATAGGAGATAATCATATTTATGAACAGAGGCAGTAAAGTCAAGTTACGCTTGGTGACTGATCACTGGTCCCCACAGGGTAACTCTTCTCTGCATTTAGCCCATCCTCAGCACACAGGAGCAGTGGCCAGACGCTGCACGGTGCCCAGGGATCGACTCCAGAATCAGGGCCAAGGCCTCAGTAAGGGGTACTGGGAGGAGCAGCTGTGTCTGCCGTGTGCGGCACTGGCTGAGGAGGGAAACCCTTAAGAACACAGGGCGGCCAGCGCAAACAGAGGAATCGAATACCGAAACTGTTTCGTGCTAACCGCTACACGAGTGTGCTTAAGTCTCGGGTTTTTTTTTTTTCTTTGGTCTTGCTATTTTTTTCTTTGGTCTTGCTTTTTTTTAACAAAGCATTGAGAAACACTGTGTGAATCCTGTGAAATGCGTTAACAAGTTTTAATAGCGATTAGTCTTTCATCTAAGGTGCACAGGCACCTTTTTGTTTGTTTGTTTTAAACATGTTTGTGTGTTACTATGATATTTTTGTTACGTTTTATGTGCTGTGTAACCATCACCACACACCACAGGGACAAATGGTAGGCAAAACCACTGAGACCTTTATGAACTGATTGTAAAGCACCAATTACATGCTCAAAAACAGACAGCAATATGCATTTCCAATTCCAAACTTCAGATTCTCATTAAAAAATTGAAAGTGGATAATATATTAAACATTACTATATATATATATATATATATATATATATCTATATATATATATATATTCCACAATGGAAACATAATACATATCAAAATAATTAATAAATAAATACATATAAATATTAATAAATAAACAGGCCAATACCACGCGCATAGTGAGTAACATGACAAATTTCAAAGAGTGGATGTCCTTTGTGACCTGCTGCTTGTTTAGGTAAAGAAAAAAAAAAACATCTGTCAGATAGCTTTTTTCAGCGACAATTTTCGAGACCCAGGCCAAGTAGAGATTCAACAAGGGAACACGTTTTGGGACTGCTCTCACAGCTCTGTGAGTTATGCTCTCACCGTTCAGGGGGGAAAACTACAAGATGGAACCTTCTCCCACAACAAAAGGAGTCGTTTTAACAATCCGGTGCTGGTGTACAAAGCCATTCACAGTGTTTCTGTCTGCAGCGCACTGTCGGGTAGAGACTCCCAGCTTTATGAGGGTCAGTTCACATCAGATTCTGGTCTGATCGTTTAGTAATGTGGTTAGTTGAGATCTTATACGCCTGAGGTACCTGAGGTGGTGTAAACTTTCACTCCTAATGATGTGAGAGTTTGTCACATCTGCATGTGTGTGTGTGTGTGTGTGTGTGTGTGTGGTTTTATTTAAAGCTCATGCATCTTACACAGACAGTTATTGTGTGTGTGTGTGTGTGTGTGTGTGTGTCTGACATCAGTTGTCCTTGAGAAACATGTAGACTATCTCAGTGTGGAAGTGGGCGCTGGCGTTGAGGAGGGTACAAAGGCTCTGGAACGTATCGAGATCATTACGGTTTCCTGTGCAAAAGACATACAGACCAAAACAAAACATAACACACACATACACGCACACACACAAGCACAAACAAATCCCCTCACCTAAGAAAAAAAAAAAAAAAAATAGAGACCTTCAAGGAATAAACACAATGTTGACAATGCAACAAGCTGCGACTACACTAAAATTATGGGATACATATGAAGGGGAAGAGGGAGGATTATCCTGAAGTGACTGGATTAGAGGCAGGATTCAGACGTGCTGCAGTAGCTCATAAATCTCAGTTACTTATAAACTTTCATGGCTGCTCTCAAAATCTATAATCCCTAGGTTTCTGCCCCAAGAGAGTCTGTGTGTGTGTGTGTGTGTGTGTAGGTGTGCATGTGTGTATGTGCATGAGTGCGCGTGTGTATATGTGTGGGCGTGTGTGTACCGAAAAGGGATCAGGAGTCAAGTCTGGCGTCCTCACCTGCCATGAGCTCGCACATCTCCATGGTAACATCAGACAGTGTGTTCTCCACGCTCTGGATGAAAGACCACTTCTCCGAGGCGGAGGGGAACACCCGACACACCTGTTCAGTCATCTTCACTGACCAGTTCATGCAGTAACCGTCTTTTTCACACACCTGAGCATTCACAGCACTACCACTTAACACAGCTAGTCACGACAGAGCTGCGTATTACTGCAGCTATAGAACGATAACAAGTGTTATTCATATCAACACAACAAAGTTAATAACGAAAAAACATTGTATGCACTACATTCATTCAAAATGTTAATAAAACACTGAATGAATACTGAAAAACTTAAAAAGGGTAAAACTTAATGCTTTGAGTAACTCATTAAGTCATTAATGCCTCGTTAAGACAAGTAATTTAACATGACGTGTAGAGCGGCTAATTACAACCCACTCTATAACAGTTTCAGTCATTTTTGTGTGGAGGCAAAGGTAGATTTTCTGAGCTTAAAACTGCTCTCACCAGAATGAGATATACCAGGAGACGTGAGATCTCAAAAATCCGTCCGTTGATGGCTTTGCTCGCTAGCACGCTGTAGCAAATAGCATTCCCACAGAGAACAAGGAGACGAGCCAAGTTCTCCATGTGCCACAGCTGTGGGACCACTAACAACCACAGGTTCACCAGTATCAGTGTCAGGAAAAAAATAATATACATGCTACACACACACACACACTCACATACACACACTGATGTACGTCCTGGTGTGTCCCGTTATACCTCTAGCGTCTGATTAGGTACATATTGCAATCATGTCTGAGTCTTTGTTATGTATGATACAGGTACATCTAAATGATTGGTACGGAGTAAAATGCAGAAAAAGCAATTCCATTAATAAAAAAAAATGGTAGCAGTTAAATCTAAAAGGTCCATTACAGACATAGTGATTCTGATTCTGATTTCACAACTCCTTTAGAGCCTGAATCCAGGGGGGTTCTCTGGCCTCAGATACACTCATGTAACTTTGAAACAATCGACAATTTTTGAGCTTTTGTATGCTATTCTACCAACACCTGTCTGGCTGCTGTGAGCGGACACAAATCAATAAATAAAAAGAGAGCAACAGTTATTAGACTAACGGTTTCTGGACAGGGGTGTGACCTTTTTTTTATTATGAAAAAACCAAAGTTCAACACTCACCCAAACCCTCTTTCGTTTTGGGTACAACCAAATAATTCAAGTCAGATGAAGTTCATCCCAAAATATTTGAAAAAGTCAAGAGCACTCCCCCATGCAGTCGCATATCATGGATAAATGCATTTGTCAAACAGCAACCAAACATTTTTTTGCCGACCAATTTAATCACAAGGGAAGTTGTCCTCAACTTGTCAAGCATTTGACACACAAGTGTATGTGGTTTAAAATGCGTGCGTTTACCAGTCATCTCACTGAAGATAGCCAGGACTGTATCAGTGCTCCAGTCCCTGGCGTCCTGATCTCCATGGAGTAAGATGATGGCCTTAGCCAAGTCCCACAGCCCACACGGAGGTAACACACCCTCACACACACTCTGCCAGCCCACTTTACCTGGGGGTAAACACACACCACTTTACCATCACAAACACTCAGGCTATGAAGCCCAATACTAGGTTTTATGTACATCACATCGCTCTGCCGGAGAGTACGACTGATCAGAGAGACGACAAGCATGGGTAACGTAATAAACGTAATTAGGTCTAATTCTTTAAACATGTGACGTGGGTAGGGTATGGCATTTTTCTAAAGTGGTTGGCCGTTACATGAAAACTCAAAGTTGAAATGATGGAGAGCCACGTATCTAAAGGAAAAGGTGAATTTGATTTTTTTTTTTTTTTGCCTTTCAGTCTTGCATTTAAGAAGAAAAAAAAAAGAAAAGCATTGTCATTAGAAGGAATGTTCATCCTTGACGAAATGAAACACACGTCAGTCACTCTAATGACTCTACCCTTTTTAAAATGCAAAACAGGAACATTTAAGAAAAATTAATCAGCACATCTCCTCTTTTTTCATTAAGAATGCAACCCTGCATGTCATAGTTTCTGAAAATAACAGTCATTTTTTTTCCTTAATCATTCTTCTTGTTGCTGGTGTTACCGTCAGGATGGAGCGGTCCGTACAGGATGAAGAGCAGACGGGCCTGGCTGACCATCGGCCAGGGTTTCAGGATTCGCGTGAGCCAGAAGAGAGCATCTTGTCTGCCCTGCCAGGGATCCAGTAGCACCCCCCGACAGAACAAACGAATCTGCAGCTCCAGCTTGTGGCAGGCACCTGTCACATCAAAGACCAGAAGTAAACACGCCTTCTATTTCCATGACGATGGAAGCAAACTGACATTCTACTGCCATGACAACTGAGACAAGGACACACTCTATTGCCTTGACAACTTGAAGTAAACACACCGTCTGCTGCCAAGACAACTGAAGTAAACACACAGTCTGCTGCCATGGCAACTGATGGGTTCTGTGATGGACTAGCTTGGTAGAAGCAGAAACACGCTCAAATGCCAGGATTACTTAAGGTTATCAAACAGACTAGCTTTCCGGTCTGTCCACTATCTTGGGAACAAACAAATTTACTGCCCCTAATACAAGGCAGAAGTGTGAGACAGCTTTACACAGTAATCCTTTTGGTTGGATTGCTTTTCAGCAAGAAATTAACAAGACTACAGCCACTTCATCAAAGCTCAGTCCCAAACAAAAAGTAAAAATACACATAAAGTATATTAGGAGCCTGGAAAATCTGATCTTCCTGAGTTAAATTAAAATACCACAGATGCTTCATAAGCTCTTTAAGCTTAATAATAACAACAACAACAACAACAACAATAATAATAATAAACCTCTATCACACACACTGAAGCCAGACTCACCTGGCTTGCTTGTAACAACTGCTTCAATTTTGCGTGGGAGATTAGTAAATTCACACAAAAAGTTGAAAACGCGATGGCACTCCAACTCATCCCATCCAGCAATCAGGGTCTGAATAATAAAAACAATAAAAACATTCAGCATGGCTTTCCCAATGTGTGCAACGAATCATTTTCATTTCATCACACCACTGACTGCTGACGAGTCACTTGCAATAGTAAACTTACACTTACAGTACTTACTTACTGTGTTAAAAAATGTACATGGCCCAGAAGAGGAAAATATAGAAATGGACAAAATGCAGGGACAGTTAAAAAAAAAACAGGTTGTGGATTTATTTAATTAATCCTACAAAAACACACATGATTCTGTATATGGACCTCCAAAGTACCAGCTCACCTGTAGAAACACACCATAGCAGGAAAACCCTAAACAACCAGCCGACAGAGAACACTGTTCCATCGTGAAACACGGAACCTGAAAAATACAGTTGATCAGAGCCTTCAGCCTCTACCTAAAATCTCTATTAAAAGTACTTCACAAAAACAACAAACTCATTTTATCCTTTATGTCACTAAAAAAAACACTGTTTGTTTGTTTTTTTAAGCCTAGTATTTTTTGAGAGCAGTTTGACAATCTTTTCCATCTCAGAGATTACGGGCTTAAAACGGTCATCAAGAGAATTAGCACGTCCATAAATTATTGTCTGAACAAACATACTCGAGTAACCAGAACAGGGATGAAACAGTTACCGGTTTCACGATAAACCATGGTAAAATTCCCGACAGTTAGTATTACCGTTTCAAATTTTAATTAGTGTTAGTGTGGACAGGGAGGATACCATGTTTTGACATTACATGCTTTCTATTACTAAGGCTTATGTACTTAGATTATTATAACTTTGCGCTTGATTTGCGATGACAAGCTCATTTACGCAACAGGAGCCATGCACAGGAATGTTGGACCAGCTTAACTTTCGCATCTGAAAACATGTATCTGCACTTCATTTTAGAGTGTTTTTGTAGCCTAAGAAAGTAATGTCATCTATAAAAGACCAATTACACTATTGTTCGTTCATTCATTTCAACGGACAGAATAGATGTAGGCTAGCCTATCGCCTGCTTTTGATGTGGGGTAGGTAGCAACAGTAACAGTGGTAGGTCTATTATTTCAATGTTTATGCAAACAAAAAGTGCAGATTGCTGCTATTTTTTGTGGTTTTCAATATAAAACTTTGTGAAATGATCTCAGTTTGTGTATCAGTACGTTTTGAACATTTTCAGCACATTTCAGCAATACTGATAACCGTGATCATTTTGGTCGCTATAGTCATGATATTACATTTTCATACCGTTTCATCTCTAAACCAGAATTAGTGTCTTTTTGGCCGACAGAAAAAAACACAGCATGGAACAGTTTGTCCCCCCCCCCTCACTGTCTGTGTTGTTCTATCACTTTCCATTTGACCAATGAAGATGCTGAATACTGAACAGGTTCTTTATGACTGCAAAGCGGGCTGTATGTGCCATAATACCTCTCTTACCTGTGAAAACCTGTTGTATATAAACCTCAGTCTGTCCTTTGTTGGTAGTAAAAGAGTACATCTTTTGAACAACAAACCTGAGGAAAGGAAATCAACAGGTGTTGACGGCGTAATGCACACCAACGAACTATCCTTATCTAGGCTCTGCAACTTATTCAACAAAGGGAGATCCTTAATGTTCACACTTCAAACAATCCCAGAATACCAGAAATACTCATGTCAGTTAACATGATAAAAAGAATGAAACTGAATCTCATGATACAAGCCTGTGACTGATATTCCTGAACCACAACAAAGTTTAATATTACAGAGTTATTCAGTATTACAAAGTGTTTATTCATTCCTTGGACTTCAGCAGCTGTTCCTACAGTAACCCCAAAATGTGGACTAAGACTACAGTCTCCCATTATTTATGTTTTTCATTTCAAATTTAGCTCCAAACATTCTGTTCAAAGTCCACTGAACTGCGGTTTGAACCTTATAGACCATCCGTCTTTGCGCTCAGCTGTGAGTATGAAAGTGATCACACCTCCCAAGCCTGCTTCCTCAGCTCAGCTAATAGTGTAGTCTGTCTGAGTGGAGGTCTGGCCATTAATTAAGTGAAAGCAGTTTTTTCTCACCCAGAGATCTGCTGTGTCCCATTACAGAGACTTCATCCGTGGGAGATGTGCAGTTGTGAAACTTCTGGAAGATCATTCTTTCCCTCCAGGACAACGTGGACACATGTCCAACGATGTAATTACAAATGGACTTGGATACCATACTCAACACACTGATTTCAACCACTGAAAACAACAACAACAGCAACAAAACATCCCTGGATTCATCTTTTCAGCATTATTCAACACTTAATCTTCTCTCTTCTATGGTAGATTATGGATAGTAATTTATAGGTTTTAATTGTTCTGCTTTAAAATTTCACATGGAGCTACAAGGCTAAATCACAAATAACTTGGGGGGGGGAAGCTTACAAAAGCCACAAACACACAAGGCTAAACGACGAGTAACTTTTGAAAAACGTTGGTACTTTAAGACCCACAAACTCGTGAACAGTTTTTATAGTTGCTTGAGTTGTAGTCTAATGTGTTGTAATAGCCTGCTTATTCAGCAAAGGAAATGACATATGCTCGTAATACGTATCCTCGTATCACAGACCACATACTCATAATTAATACTATACGTAATTCGCGCTACAGAGTACAACTTTATTTACCTGATAAATCGTCCAATATTAGGTCGAAGACTTCTACCGGTAATTTCTCAAAGAATCCATCTGCGGGCTCGGACTGACTGCTTGTCGTTAAGGTTCTGCAAGTATATGGTCGACGTCTTGAGCACCGAAGACGGTACGTGTGGGTAGAGGTATATTTCCTGCGAGTGGCTGCCATGGCCTGATAGTACTGGCTTGCCCTGGTACACAAGAAATGTATGAGCACAAAGGAAGCAGAGTTGTTATTTCATTTGGCTGGCTTTCCAAAATCTTAGAAATATTCAGTTTATCCTGCCGCTGAGATACATGTGAATACTTGAGACTTAACTGAGCTCGAGATTAGTGTCCCATACAGGCGCCAGAGGTCAAGTCTGATTTGTTAGCATATTGCTAATATATCCGAGCTACCATATTGTTAGCGCTAAACTCTGCCGATGCTAGACTTAATAACTGTGATATATGGAAATCTTAAAGGCCAGTGGGCTTACTGTATTAAACAGGCTCGCCAGGCCACGATGATATGAGTCAAGCTGTGGTTTACGAAAGATTGAAACGGGATACGCGTGAACAGTGACGGGTTTTCATCTAGATCGCTGCCCAACACAAGAAACTACACATATCTATACAGTTTATTTTGAAAATTCTTAAAAGTCATTTATAAGTTAGACTAAATGGTGTTTTAGTAAGAGCCGAAACGAATACAAAATAGAAGATCTTTTATAGACAGGTACGCTTCATGGGTAAATTTGAATTCGCTAGCAAGCAGGGTAACTTCATACGATGAACACATGGTTGACATTCGCTGTTAGCCAATTCGTACTCTCGTTGACGCGCAGGCTGCTGGGGAAAATGAGGTACTCACCAAACCACAACACCTGTGTTAATGATGTAAGTTCTCTTGTTTAGTTATTCAGTGTAAACAGTTCTGGGTGTTATAATTCATCTAATGTTCCGTAAAGGTTAAAATACGTGCCACTCGCTTGTTGGTTCATTTAAAACACAAGGCCCCTCGCCCTCATGTTTCGCAGTTGCGCGTGGCGCTACTCTACCGCCAAACAGATTCGGATTCAGAGGTGTGGAAACACAGGTAGTCTGGCGCACTATAACATCCTCTTAGTACAAGTAGACTTTTCACCCCCATAAATCAGTTATGGGTCCTCACGAGTTAGCTGGCTTGTTTCTAATGATGAGACGATAACAGAGGTGAGTTATTTTTAGTAAATTGGCCTGATATTTTAATAATGAGATTTACTCTAAAGCAGCAGCTGAGTTTGTAGGTAAACAAATGTGGGACAACTTTAAGGCAGAGTTGGATACAGTGACCTTTTATCTGGATATAATGGAGTCTAAATTACTGAATCATGATTTTTTTTTTTTTTTTTTTTTTTACTATGCCATTTTATAAGTAGTCTTACACTTCCCCTAAGTGGTCTCCTCCAGTGTCTGGAATGACGTTTAATGAAAACCTTTAATGAATGTAACAACTGTCCTCTCTACCGTGTAAGCAAACACAAGTGTTCCCTTCTTCAGAGATTAAACTCTTTCCACTAAGGTGATTAACTTCCACATTAAAGAGGGTGGTGGCAGTCCAACACTCTAATCTTATTAAGGAAACACACACACACACACACATACACGTACACGTACACACACAAAAGGCAGTGGTTTGCAAGCACCATGGAAGCTACGTTGCTCGTAGCCTATCAAATTTATGACGTGAAATGTTTGAAGCTTCCTGTCAGTCGTCACCGGGCTTGGAGCCAAGGGTCTCTGAACGAAAAACCACACGGTAAGGTCCACAAGAGATCAACAGAACTTGATGGAAATTACCCCTAATGACTCGTGTTTTGGGTCTTACTTTGGAAAACATCATTTTAAGAGCTATTTGCTGAGTTGGTCCTTTGGACTTGATTGTTCTAGACTTGTATTGAGTGTCTCTGTCACATGGTGAGGTAGAGTTATTGTCCCTACATAAACACCTATTTTTATATCTAAACACTAGATATAAATACATGTAAAATGTATTTATGATTCCCCTCTGATATCCACTCTTCAAGGGCTCATCTTAACAAAACAAACTCGGGTTTGGGGTTTGAACCGTTAAATCTCAGAGCTGTTGTGCAGTTGTCGTGAGCTGTAAAAATAATGTGCAGTGGTTCGATACCTCGTGGAACCCTGGGGCTTGAACTTTGTTTACAGGGAGCCAGTAATGGTGCGACGCGTCAGATCGCTCTGACAGCTGAGGAAGTGCCTGTGAGTGATGTACTAATGATGTCCAGCACCCGTTCATCACCTCTCTGACAACACAATAACCTCTGTTCACACAGCCAGCGAGGCAGAGCGCACACAGTGGATCCTCTCTCCGATGTGAGACTTCATACAGGGAGGCACCTGTTGGTGCACAGGCGTCAGTAATGTGCCTTTACCATGGACCTCGGGCAGAGCTGAGCTGAATTTGCATGCCAGGTAAGAGACTTAATTTTGGTATGTGTGTTTTTGTGCATGTGTGTGTGTGTGTTCTTTTGAGAAATTCCCTCCGGCTCCTCTAGTGAATATGCAAAGTGATGTGTAGGTCTTGTTTAGTCAGTCTAAAAGTAAGTGAACTATGAAAGTCAATATCCTTTTGCTGAATTATTTTGGATGATTTATTGGTTCTTTGTAATCATTATTATTATTATTATTATTATTATTATTATTATTATTATTACTGTTATTCCTCACTGATTCGTGGTCTAGGGGACCATTAAACAAGTGTTAGCATTTTCTTTGATCTGCTCCACGCCCGTCACGGAAGTATCAAACACCGACAGTCTGTTTCGGCATTGTGTGACTGCGTCTTCCTCTGGACAGTAAATTAGTCAGCACAGTGGAGCCTCTGTGCCCTGCCCTATACCACGGGGCATTGTCAGGACTTGGCACAGACGCTGCCCGCCTCAGGCCCACTGTCATCCGCTGTCGAAAGTAATTATTACATCACACATATATGTGAGTATGCGCGTGTTACGTATTATAGGTATACAACTTAAAAACGATTGTGAATCTGTTCTTATTGAACTGGAAAGCACCTGTTGAAGATGTAGCAGAGGCTCTTGTGAAGGTGTAATGTTTGAAAATGGTATATTTTGTTTTGGATCCAAACAATGATGTGTTGTCTGTGATATATATACTGGGCAGCTCTTTAGTAATTTACTGGGCTCTTTAATGGTATAAGCTTAATCGCTGGTGAGGCTTCTGCAAAGGTAAGCCGCCGTTATGATACAGAGACGGCTTAAGAGCAAAACTCAGCACTGTTTTCCCCTGTTTTCTGTGCTTTCCTGGCTATCGGTACTGTTTACATATCAGTGTCCACGTTCTCAGAATATCAGTGTGTTTACAGTCCTTGAGAAGAGACAGTTGCTCAGTGTTTCTTAAAGCAAGTTGCGTTTCTATTTTTGATATGGGGGGGGGGACATTGTGACATCATCAGCTCCCACATTCCCCGCAGAGCCTATGTTCGTCATCCCGTACCCTGTCTGTGCAGCGGCAGCCCGGCAGCGGGTCGGCTGCTAACGTCGCGGAGCGGACGCCCGTGGCCCGACACGCCGCTCAGGCCCCTTCGCTTCAGATCTGATCGCGTTTGTCAGGGAAAGTGACACAGCAATCAGCCATGCAAATCTCACCACAACGACCAACCTCTGGCAACTTACTTTAATCATCAAGTTACGCAACACCGCCCAGGACACCTTGCCGTTGTCATGTGGCGTGGTTGTCCTCGTAAACAAGTTGTTTCGAAAAAGACATTATTCTGTTGTTCTCTCGCTCTCGCACTCTCTCTCTCTTTCTCTCTCTCTCTCTCTCTCTCTTTGTTTTTCTTCAAGCTCGACGGAGTGTCTTCCCATACACTGCACACATTCTCATTCTAGCCCAAGTTTTGCAGGAGAACGTCGTCATTTTCCAAGTCAGGTTTCGCAATATCAGAAAATGAATAATGTACAACATTTTAACCTTTAACCAACCTCTTTTTTTTTTTTTTTAATGGTAATAACCTAAGGTTAGAACATCCACTGCTTGGCCAGAATATTTATGCTGGAGGTCCTGCCCCCCCCGACGCTCATTACTGAAAGAATAGTTCACATTGTGAATGGAAGGAATGTTGTGGTCTAAAAATCACAGCGGACAGTTAAGTATTTAAAAAAAGTTTAATTTCTTGTGCCGTGAATACGCAAGGTGAGTTTGTTTGTATTTTCCTTTTGTTGGTGCTATTCTCGACCTATTCTCGATGACGCGATTGACCGTTTTATTGACATACTAAATAAAAGGTATGATAATTAATTAACGTCCTCATCAGAGTTTGTCTTTCATTTATCCCGTTAGGTTGATGCTCATAGCATTAGCATAATTAATTTCTATGCCAGGGGGCGGTTGCCTCTGAGATGACTAATTAATAATTAAGTGATTAATGGTTCAGTGTTTTGCTCAGGGGCACCTGCATAGTGAACCACTCTACGTGAGGTTCAAACCAACAGCCTTCTGGTTACTAAACTGCTTCCCTTAACAGAACATCACCATTTCCACGCTGCCCTGGGACTAAACCGTGGCAATACATATACTGTCCCGACGGGCTGTAATGTAGTCAACGTAGTTAATTCACCGAGAGATTACAAGAATACATTACAGAGCCATGGTTTCATTTATATAAATTTTTAAAAAGTAGCAAATATTTATAGATATTTAGGACAAGAATCTTGGACAGAATCATACAGTGTTTGTGTGTGTGTGTGTGTGTGTGTGTGTGTGTGTGTGTGTGCAGAGAGAGTGTGTGTGTGTGTTTGTTTTAAGAGTAAGTTCAGCAGAGGGTGTTAATAGTTAATCGTGACTCTTCCTGTGGGCTTTGTTCTTTGTTGTTCTAAATCAAGCCAGCCAAGACATCTTAAAATAGATTGTGTTGAGAATGCCCTGAGCCAGTAGTATGGTAGGGTAGTTTCTTTGTGAACATGTAATGCTTTTCAAATGTTTTTTGAAAAGTTACCCAGACAGCTCCTCTATAGGCCTTATAACACCCACCCCACACCCCAACCCCAGACAGAATCTGCTATATTATAGCTCTAATATTTCAATGTTTATCATCACTCCCTTTATGTCTAGGCTGCTAGAAAAAAAAAAAAAAAACAGTACCAAGCTCATTAATGATTGACCAGTGTCCTACACACTGTGGTCAGAATGGAGGAAGTACCCTGACCAATCCCCTAGAACAATAAACATTAACAATTCTTGTTTTTCCTTTGAGCTCTGAAGTTTTTATTGTGTAACCATAAATGAGCCTCTCTGTGTTAATGCTTAATGTGTTTTTTTTTCCACTATCCTCACACTGCAGGTATTCTGGGATTCTGGTGGGGACGGAACATACGCCCATAGGAGCAGGTGAAGCTTCGTGCGTTCACGCATTAGTCACGCAAACAGACAGCCAGCCACTGTAAACCAGTGCACTCCAGAGACGCCCGCACGCAGAGTGACTACAAAACGATGACGGACTAAAAGTCTGGCGAAGACAAACAAACAAAGAAAACGTAAACCACAGGGAGTTTCATTGGAAGCAGAGGACCTTGTCAGTCTTAATTAAGAACGTTTTACTTTTCCCTTTTTTCTTTTCTTTTCTTTTTTTTTTTTTTTTTTTTTTTTTTTTTGTCGCATTGTGTTAAGAAAGTTTTTTTCCAAACTTATGTATCAGGAATGGCTAGCATGGCAGTGCAGCTCCTGGGATTTTTCCTTGGCCTTCTGGGATTGATCGGGGCGGTCGTCGCCACCATCATGCCGCACTGGCGTCGCACGGCCTACGTGGGATCCAACATCATCACGGCCACGTCCTACATGAAGGGACTTTGGATGGAGTGTGTCACGCACAGCACGGGGATATACCAGTGTGAGTTACATCGCTCCCTTTTGGCCTTACCGCAGGACTTACAGGCGGCCCGAGCTCTCATGGTGCTCTCCTGCGTCACCTCCACCCTCGCCTCCCTCGTGGCTTCGGTCGGGATGAAGTGCACCCGCTGTGCCCGTAATTCGCCCACCAAGAACGCCCTGGCCATGAGCGGAGGGGTGTGTTTCGTTTCCGCCGGCCTCCTGTGCCTGATCACCGTGTCGTGGACGACCAGCGACGTCGTGCGAGAGTTCTACAACCCCCTGCTCCCCAGCGGGATGAAGTACGAGATAGGCCTCGCCGTCTACGTTGGCTTCGTCTCCGGCTGCCTCAGCGTCGTCGGAGGGGTCGTGCTCTGCTTGGCGTGCGGGGGCTCGCGGCACCGTCGCCCACGGCAACCGCAAGCCCTGAACGCTCTCCCGCATCCTGCCCCCGCTTACCAAGCGCACCCGGCCTACAAGGGCAATCATTCACCTTCACGAACGTCTGCTTCCAGCAGTGGGTACAGGCTGAATGATTACGTCTGACTGTGGGCACAGACTCAACGATTGACTGCCACTCAGAGACCGAATCAGAGCATATCCTTACAAACTGAGGGACAGAAAAATGGACTGAAGGTTGAGTAACAATGTTTTTGGGGGTTTTTTTATTCATTTTTATTTGTTAAGCTACCTGCAAACTATTTGCTCCTAGGGTTATTGTTGTTGTTGTTGTTGTTGTTGTTGTTGATGTTGTTGATGTTGTTGATGATGATGCTGTTGTTGTTGTTGTTTTCTAAAATCTTTTGCAAACAAAGCACTAATGTCGTGAACGGAGCTGTTCATGTTTACATGTTTATAATATTTTTATCCTAACTTTGAAGTTCTTGTATTATTTCTAAATAATCTACTGATTGCTATATTATAAAGTGGTCTTCAACAGGTAAGTGTAACATGACAGTATCATAACCGACTGGAACTGTGTCTAAGCAGATTGGAATTGTTTCTAAATATTCTTGGTGAAAAAAAAAAAAAAACAATTAACTGAAACTTAATTGTGCCAAATGACCTTCCCATTTATAATCAATAAAATCAATCACAGTGTTTAAATATTAAACATTTAGGATCGTTATGTAATTTACATTGACATTTCAATACAGTAAAAGTGCAAAAGCAGGATGGGGGTTGTTGATATTTGTCACATTAATAGTGTTTCGCTTATTGAGAGTTTTATATGTTTTGGTCTTAAATATTTGTGAATTTTGCTCACAGATCAGTGTCCTACAGTCAAATGTGTATTTACTATTCTTACCAGCCTTAACCTGTTGTGGTGTGAATTTAATTGGATTTTGTCAGTGTTTCACAACTGTGGAAATGGTTTCAGTTGTTTGCCATGAATTTCAACCCAATGCTGTGGACAGTTTCAGATCAATAAGAGCACTAAACTGAACTTTTGCAGTCTTAGACTTAGAAAGGTCATAGGTCAGATCTGATGGGGTGTGTCTGGATGAAGTCAACACAGTTTGATAAGAATGATCCACAGTCTGTAGTATGCTTACAAGGACAACATTATGTATTAATACTTGCACACTGAATATGATGAATTTCACATCAGAAACAGCCTGCAGGTCTAAATAGACTACCTCTGTGTCCACTTACAAAATGCATAGTTAGGATACATAACACTTTAAGACGTTTCTAACTGTTACAATATCAGAATGATAAAAGATGTCTGCTGTGGTTAGTATTCTTGGCTGAAGGATAACGTCATCGCCTTTCGGGGGGGAAAAGAGAAAAAAACGTTTGCTCGAGACCCTAAGATTACCACGAGGTGGCAATAGTGGCTTGTTTATTGATTCTGTGCCCTGGAATTTTTAAGGCCAGGAGTCGAGGCATTTTATCACTTACTTTCGAGGATAAACTGAAGCAATAATACACAAAAAGTATCGTAATTATGCCCACGTGCATGTAATTTCGTCACGGAAATCAGCTTGACAACAGTTCCTGTACAATTGCTGGAGAAATTTAGTGAACAAGTGAACACGTAAAACTTGCTGCAGAAAATGACTGGCGGAAATCTATTATTCATGTAAGCAAAGCGAATACTGATCTAGTCTTAGTACATGTGGAATTTATGAATAGCTGTAATGGAAACACACTGCGTATGTTTGCTGGATCTGTTTCATTACCGGCATCTGACATTTAACTCACATCAGTTCGAGTGATAATCAGACACGACGCTGGTAAGTGAATGAGTTCCATTACACAGACTTTTCTAAACTGATGTACGCTGCAACGGGCACGAGTTAGAAATAGACACTTTTCTACTGGTTCTTATGTTCTACAGGTTTTTGAATATCTGTTGATCAATCATTAGCCGAAGAATGAAAAAAAAAATCTTTAGTCAAGTTCTGTCAGTCACAGAGGACATCTTTAGTTAAAATTTTGAGTACTAAATTCTGAAGTGTGAGGGTGTACAGGTGTTGGTATTTTCAGAACCATGGACAGGGCTTGCAATGACGTGTGGTTCCTGTACAGGTGGTGTGTCCAATTCGCCCTATCCCAGGATCAGACAGTGGTAACCCTGTTCCGACTGAAGCTCATTTTTAGTCATCCACTGTTGACTACACATGCTCCTACTACTACTGTGTAGTCAGACTGGAGTAAAGCAGGCGACCAAGCCTGGAAGAGTATATCGAAACCACTTGAAACGCTCAGGTTTGTTCAGTCCTTTTGTCCAGCTATGGCACTTAACCGTACTGAGCCAGCCACTCGTGTTTCATTCAAATTATTACCAAAGTTAATTAGCTTAAGTACTGTATGGTGGTCGGGGCAGACTTGATACAAGAGAAAACC
>NC_044504.1:5170840-5188340 GCF_902362185.1 Chanos chanos
CACTGAAGACCAGAGACGCCCATATAAATTTAGAAGTCATTTAGAGGTGAAACAGAGAACCAGAGTTGTTTCTATATATATATATATATAAAACCCTTATTAGAGGGGTGACTTGATAATAAAAATCAATTACTCTGGGAACTCTTTCATCAAAAGGCCTGTGTCCTCTGATGTTTGTTGACTTAAATTGTACACGACAGAGAATTTTGATTCACCTGAACTGTCTCTTATTCTCAAGCTCAGATCTTTGGTTTTCCTTTGCATTGGCTGATATCAGCATGGTGCCAAGTTCACTCCAGAGCTACGGATGATTTTTGCGTACTAAAAACAGATATAATTCAGACACGTAAACGACAACAGATGGCTCCTGTCATCCATTATTGAGGAGCACTCCTTGACGGTGCGAAATTCTGTTAATATTACATCTGAGGGGGGCTTAATTAATTAATTCCGTTGATCACAAGCCTTCACATCAAAGTCTCGGCTAATCAGCAGCTGCTTGCCATTTTGTTCCAGTGGAGAAAATACCAGACAGATTGACAAAAGGCTTCATGGATGAGTGAAAAAAAACCATATTTTGCATCTCTCTCTAATGGAGTACTGTTGCTCACTCTTTCAAATAAACATACTGTTGCCAATCCTTGAGGTATTGCGTTAAAAAATTCTTATTCAGGTTGAGATTACCCACAGTTTACTGAACAGACACTAAAACAAGAGTAACTTCACTCTGGAGGAGCATGCTTTTGGCACTGTACATCCTCAAAACAGATACAGTAATGAATCATTTGACCCATAGAGGCGATCTTGCCACGTTTCAAAGCTTGCAAATAGTACCTTCCAGTCTCCTTTCCATCATAAGCACTGATTTTGGAAGAAGGTAAACAGGAAATCCGTTATGCCTTCACATTATTTCAATTTGGACAAATGTATCTTATCAGTGATTTATAATTGAAGGACCTTCTCATTGGTTTGTCACAGACTGGAACCAGACGACCTATGGCCCCATTCCACCAATGGAGAAAGATGAGTCAGATATGATTCTGCCCATCGTGCTCCAACATCTTTGCCCAGCCTACATTTCCTTTTTTGGCTTGGGAGCAGTTTCGGCAGCGGTGATGTCATCGGCGGATTCATCCATTCTCTCAGCCAGCTCCATGTTTGCAAGGAACATCTATCAGTTGGCTTTCCGGCAATCAGTAAGAGCAGAGTTTCTGTCCCGTCAAAGATTAGTACTCTATACTACGCCCTTTCATTAAAATTCACTTTCCTTCAAATCATCAACCTAATGATCACCAGTATGTTTTTAAACTTACTCCAAGTAAATGCTTTGCAAATATATAATATGCATCTTAATTCACCTTCGTCATATTTTCAGAATCAATTTTTGGAATCCCTGAGCACTAAAACATCTTCCCCCTCTTGTACTCACACAGAACCTATGTATTTGTTGAACTGATAATGTTCCACTCTTGTGTCCATCACCCAGTATTTCATGACCTCACATTCTGCTCCGCTGCCTTCTACAGGCGTCGGACCGTGAGATTGTCTGGGTCATGAGGATCACCATCTTTGTCTTTGGCGCCTTGGCAACGGCCATGGCCCTGTTGACAGGCACGGTCTACGGCTTGTGGTACCTGAGCTCTGACTTGGTCTACGTCATCATCTTCCCCCAGCTCCTCAGCGTGCTTTTTGTCAAGGGCACCAACACCTACGGCTCTGTGGCTGGATACGTCTTTGGCTTGCTCTTGCGCATTGGTGGTGGAGAGCCTTACCTCAGGTTGCCGCCTTTCATATACTATCCCGGCTGGTACAAAGAGGCCAAAGTGCACCACCTCACGAAAGAGGTAGAGTACATCATAGTGCAGAAGTTCCCCTTCAAGACGGTTTCCATGTTGGCGTCGTTCCTTAGCAATGTGGCCTTCTCTTATTTGGCGAAGTACCTCTTTGAAAGTGGGACATTGTCCCCCAAGTACGACTTCTTGGACGCTGTTCTTTCCAAGCACAGTAAGGAGATCATGGACAAGACGACCTTGGTGAACAATGACAACATCATTCTGTCTGAGATGGCTCCGGTCAAACCGCGTCTCAGCACGTCGCTGGCGGGAACGTTCACAAACAAAGAAGCACTTAGCGACGACGGAGACACCAGCCCAGACTCAAACAATGAACATGACTAGAAAACACAACTGTCGCGACCGGAGCCCTTCAGGCTGTTGTATGAAACAAAACTCATCAGTCCAGATTACTTGTAGATTTATGACTGTTTTAGTGATATAAACATCCTTTATATTTAAGTTACAAGTTGCTGCTAATTGGAATGAATCTTCAGGAGGTGTACGCATTGAAGGTACCACAACAAGAAGCGCAACCCTTTTTGCCTGACAACCTTGCAAAGAATCATGAATTGAAAACAGTGAAATATTCATCAAGAACAAATTAATTTCAGTTCAAGATGGCAAAATTTCTTGTGGGTATGTATGACACCTGCTTTTGGTTTGTTTTCTTTACTTAATTTGCTTTGAGTGTTTGTAATAGACTAAGCAATAATGTTTTGATAGCAGTTACACTGTATATAGTAATGCAGTTTAAAGATTCGTTTTGCAAACAAATGGCTCCAGGATTGTTCTGTTTGGAACTAGCAACAAAGGTACATGTTTTTGTTGTTGTAGAAATGAGTTGGTATTCAAAGTCAACTCAGTATAAATTTAGAGTTTTAACCCGTGGATACCGTGCCAAAACCGACCTGTAGTTTCTGATGAAAATATGTATAGATGTTGCTATGTTCCCCATTCATGACCGTATACTGTATTGCACAAACTGCAAAGTCCCTTCAGTGCAGACTTGCTGTTCTATCTGTTCCAATGACTAGTGAAAGTGTAATCTGAGTTCCACTGAAGACCCCTGATCTTGGCGGATTTCACAAAACCTAATATCTAAGCATACAAATCTGATCTGTTAACCAAATTTACCAAAAGAGCTGAGTCTAATCTGGTCATATCTATCTGATATCTCCAATTGCCAATGCACTGTTCTCATCCCTGTCTACTGTCTGTGAAGGTTTTTTTGTGGACCATGAAAGGCAATCAATTCTTATGAGGTAGTGAGAAATTTATGGGATTTGACACTCGTCAAAACAAACAAACAAAAAAAAAAGAACAAGAAGAGGAACCTATTTGTCTTTGATTAATATTGGTGTTGTCAGTTTTCCTACAATGTGTTGCTGATGAAATCTAACTATAGTTTCTTTTAAATTAATGAGTATTTGCCTTAATTTCTTCTTTGGAGTACCTGGCTTGGTACAATGTAATGTATCTGTCGGTTGTGTGAGGCAAACTGTTTAGACTCAAATGTAAATGTAAGATCCTCTCATTTCAACCCAGTTAAAGTAAACTGGGTGTATTTGTGTTCTATGTTCCTAACAAAGCTGTGGTCAGAAATTATCTTGTCAGTTGACTGGTAAATATTTGGGGTTACTTGTTGTAACTTGTATATTTTTGTGTGACACATGTGTATATAAATATAGTACACGGTATATGAACAAATTATTCAAAATGGAACTGAGTAGTTTTTTCTCAGTCGTTGAGGAACAGCTACAAGAGTATTTATTTATTTATTTAGTTATTTTTATTTATCTAATGCTCTGTCGATGGATAGTACAATATTAAATATGTCAGATATATCTATAATAAATTATATTATTTGGCATTTGGGATGATTGTCTTTTGTAACTGTAGATCTATTGCACACTGACCAGAATTTGTTGTTGTTGTTGTTGTTGTTGTTGTTGTTGTTTTTTGTTTTTTACGTTGTTTATTTTGTTTTTTATTTCAAGTGCTGGGGTTTTCAATGTGAGGCTTCTCTTTAAAGCTCAGTTGCATGTAAGTTTTGTTAAATATTAATAGGCAAAACAAACTACAGGTCTTTGGTTAATTGACTCTGTTCACTATGTTGCTCTTCAGCATTCAGAGGCTTGTCCGTTACCCACGGACCTCCCACACAGTCTGTTTGCGGGTTAAGAATTGAAACGATATGCTGCTGGTCTATTCTTCAGTGACAAAAACTTCACCTGTACGTCTGCCCTTTCAGAAAGATTGACAGCTGTGACAGTTGAGACGTTTATTAAATTCTCAGGCAGTTTTTGATTGATGGCACCAAGCTGAGTGCAGAAGCGGAGATTAAACACCTCGCCGACCAATCATTCTCTCAAGACAGCGCGTGGAGCCGAAATGAAGGGTAAAAAAGCCCTCGTCAGTCCTTCTCTCCGTTATTTCGGCAGATATCTCGTCACCTGTGCGCTGAACAGTTACGGATGTCTGCTAAGGTAACGAAGCAGAGCAACGATGTGTTGATATCGAGAAGGAACTTAAACAAGCAAGCTGACACATGACAAAAAGAAAATTATGTTGTGGGTGTGTGTATAACATAAATCCAGCATTAAGTCCAGTCTTCAAAGTGGTACTGCAGCGATCACAAAGGCGTTGGTTTTGACAGCCACGTGCACAGCTCTAACACTGAGGATACCAAAGATAGACCGCTGAGTAAAAATCAGAAGTTTGATGTTGAGGTAATTTTGAGACGTCCTACAGGGAAATCGAAATCAAGCGATGTGTGATGTAAGAAACCACATAGAAGACCACGCTTACTAGCTGACCGTGATGCACTTTTTTAAACGCGAAGTTCGCCATACAGACATACGAGCCCATTAAATTTCCACCTAGACGTTTGTCGATATGTCACATGTTTTTCGATCAAGGGCAGTTTTCCATTGAAAACACTTGTATTGCCTTGTATGCTGTTGATATATTTAAAATCCTTTCATTCAGTAACAACCCCAATCAAGAATACATAAGGCTACTCGATAATGTCAATAATGTGTTAGTAGTGGATTTCGAAATACACAACTTTAAAAATATCAAATATGAAATACACTTACTTGTTGACAGTATGTTTTTTTCTGTGTGACATGTGTGATGTTCCATCATGCTGCTAGTGTTTCATTCATTTCTAGAGTAGATGGTAACAAAAGTTCAAGTTCCTCTTCTACACATTAGGGCGGCAAAGTACACATCAAAAAGCAAAAATTAGCTTCCGTAGCAGTTTAGATTGTTCAGTGCCTTATAAAGACATTGCCAAGAGATAAAATGAAAAAATGCATATCATTAACCTGCCGAATCACGACACTCTTACAACAAGTCCCCCATAACTGAAGTCAAAACTGATAATTATTTATAAAACTCAGCTGCTCTGGTCAGGTCAGGTGAATTTATTTATTTATTTATTTATTTATTTATTCATTCTTATTTTCAGTTTTTGCAACCTTTTTTTTTCTTTCAATCTTTACATTCTCAGCAACAGTTTCAGGTTTAAAATTTTCAGCATGTTCTGGCTGAGACTCCAAACATCACCCGCTTTGTCCGTATTCATATTGTAAGAGTGAAGATTATTCAACACATGATTTACAACACCGTCTATTAAGGAGTCAAATGTAATAAAATAAGAATTCCTACTGGATATGAGTCAAATACACAAATGTGTAAATGTTTATATTTTACTTCTACTACTAGTCTGAAACGGTATTGGATAACTGGATGACTCCGTGTTATGTTATTGTGCTGGGGGAGTCTTTAGGGATTCCAGGCCTTTTATATAATCCATCTGTCCCTCCTGTAGTTCCTCTTACCCTTACAATGACTGCTTATCACAACAGTTTTCCTGAACTTACAGAGCTTTGAGAGTTTATGCTGTACTGGTGAATTGGTGAACACACAAACGAGGAATATTAGTGTGTGTGTGTGTGTGTGTGTGTGTGTGTGTGAGTGCATGTACTCATGTTTGCGCGTGTGTACCTGCATGCATGCATGTGTGTCAGTGTATGTGTGTGTGTGTGTGTGTGTGTGTGTGTGTGTATGCGTGGGGTAGGTGGGACTGGGTTCGGTTTGTGTGGGTAGTAGAAAATATCCAAGGGCCATGCCCAGGGCCTGATATTTCAGTTTCCTGCGTGTGAAGTTTGCCAGTGTCTGATGCTGTGTTAGATTCCCAGACTTCCTTGCTTTTCCAAAGTCCCTTGGCTCATCTCATGTCTTATTCTGCTCCAAATGAGGGACAGTGCGCTACAATGTGTCGGTACAGCTTTAAAAAGAACTCCAATTAAATTGCTCTTCTGGATGCCTTTCAACTTCCTTTTTAGAAGCCAAAAGCCTGAATTCATTCAGTTTTTTTTTTTTTTGCATAGTCATCAGACACTGTGTCACAGGAGAAGATGTTACAGAGGCATTTTCTCTCAGAACCAATTTGACTAAAGTATATACATCGATTTTTTTTTTCTCCCGTTTTATTTGCTGATGGTCTACCATCTCGTTCCCTCAAACTGTAGCGCCAACCGCAGTAATACAGATTTACCATCTTCAGGAATTGTGAACATTGTAGTGCTTTTAAACGTAATAAGACTCAGATATCCGATATCATAATAATGAGAAGTTCTAAACAGGACAATTAGGAAAAAGGTTCACTTCACATAGCTCATACAATTTATCTTTCTCCTCTGAGGAACTGTTTTTATTTATTTATTTATTTTCGAGGGGGGGGGGGGGGGGGGGGGGGGCACTTTGGGCTCATATTTGTTACCGCCACGAAACCTTAAGGCCAGATGTGTGAGGGGAAGCAGGGAGGTAGAGATGAACTTGGAGCTGATGTAATGCGCTGGCAATAAAAGTTTGGTCTGGTGCTCTTTCTGAATAGCGCTAAGAGACCACGGGACTAAAAATAGCCTGTGGTATTTGCATTAGCCTAAGTGCTTGTCCAGGGCACAGCTTCTTCGTCCATCACCAAAGCCATTAAATCTACTCCTTCACCCCACACAAGAGTGATAGGCCACTGGGTATACAGGCAGTTCTCGTGCAGGCTTAGACTAGCTTTCTCAGGCTCCCTGTTAACTAGATTCACATGAGATGAGTTTATGTGATCCCGCTCGCTAGAAAGAAATAGGATCAGGCTCTCTATTTGCTGGAGTTGCCCGTAACACCACTATGTGGTGTTTTGAGTGTGTGGTAACATGTGGTTGACCTTTAATATATGAGTATTCTCTGTTGTTATGCGTTAGCTATAGCTAAGCTAATAGGTGGTAGATAGTACTTTTACCCCATTTGGTGTGTGTGTGTGTGTGTGTGTGTGTGTGTATGTGTGTGTGTGTGTGAGGCTCATCCTAACCCCGAAGTTATCACTTTTCACCTGCTGCATGAGTCCTCATTTGAGAACGCTGGCTGTAATTTCTCAGAGACGGAGAGCCCGCTCTCTCGGTTACAATAACTGCTTCCTCTCCGCGCCGTGTGCTGAAATTGAGCGTGGAGTCTGTTGCAATAGACAACCTCGGCCAGTCACTCCGCCCCCAGGGCTTCGGGGCTGAGAGTTTATTAGCGGGAGAGCACTCGCCGACAATAACATAAATTACTTTGGGATTTATGAGGGTGTGAGCCAAGGGTGCAGAGAGCTGAGCAGACAGTTTGTACAGGACGACGCAGGAAACGCTACCGCTGCGGCGGCTGCTGCTGCGGGAGAAGAAGGGGTTTGTTTGATGATTCAGTGATGTGTTCTTTCCTCCTTTATCCTACGGAGAATTGTCAAAACACTTGTTTTCTCCACTGGTGTTGACAGCGCCGTCTCTGACAGGCTTTGCAGTGTCTTGAAACGACAGGGGATGTTTCGTTTTGGAGTGCTGTCAATTCCAACTTTTCACTTCTGGCCCCAACATTTAAAACGAAACAATCCATTCGGTATAACTTATGATTATAATTCTGTTAGACCTACCCGCATTAATCTATACATTTACAATCTACTGTACATTTTTCCAACCTTATCTTACCATCTCAATATTTTCAGTATTATTACCGTTATTTCAGTAGCACCATTTGACTATACAGATCAGCTCAGGTGTTTCCCCAGAACAGGTTGTTGTTTACCCAGACCTCTGTGTCCTATCTGCAGCCGCCTGCTGTGTTTGTCAGTGAGATTTGATCCAGTTTGTCTACCTTTCTGACCGCTCCCTAATTAAAGAACCAGGCTGAACCTCATTCCCCTCTGAGTTCAGCTGTAACCCAGATGGACGGATCGGTCATTGATTAAAAAAAACACTCAATGATTATGAGGTGCTCTTAACCCAACAGTCTCCATTTATATTAATTATGTTTCATGCTAACAAACTCCTAAAGCACTGATTAAGACTTTCATTTCTATGTGTAAATGACAAGAGAACTTATTAGTATCTCCGCCCTTCCTTTACATGTTTCATTCCTTCTTCTGTTAATCCGTTTGTCGAAAATCTCCGCATAAACCCCAGAACGGCGGGCGGAGTGCAATGTTTTCAGTCTGACAGTGCGAATCTGGAGAACGTAAGAGGAATACCTGTATGTAATGGGACGCCTTTAGCTCTCTATCTCTCAGACACAGGGTCTGGACACAGGCAGCAGGAACAGATGCACTTTGTCTTGCATAAAGTAATCCATGCAGTGATTATCACAGAGGCAATGTTATTAACGTAACACTTTTTGGAGTGTTGCTATTTATCAAATCAATGATCATGTATGCCTTTTCTTGCTATTGGTCAAAATCTATAAAAAGCCTTTGGTGTTTCGTGATCTGTTCCATGTTTTGCTGTGTTCCATTTAACTTTTCTGTATCTGTCAGTTTAAGAATCAAGTGTGCATACTCTAACCATTAATAAGTTTTAAATATTCCTTCCAAGCCAAGGAAGTACATCCATCTGAGGCATGGGAGCTGATTTCATGGCAACATGCTCTGCAAATCCACTCTGAAAAAATTGTTTTTCTGCAAATGAAGTTTGTGCAGCACTTTCCTCTCAAAGTATGATTTGTCTCAAGCCTTGGTGTATAACACATTGAACAGGTTTGTGCCTGAGGTAAAGAGGGTTTCGTTTTCCTTGTCTTAGAGTCGAGAGCTGTGTTGTGACGTTGTTCTCTGTGGCCTATTGACTGCCATAGCCCTCCTCAGGGTCAGCCTGTCTCAGCCAGTGTAAGACGTGTCAGGCCCTCAAACCAGCCGGGAGACCAAGCTGTCACACAAACCTGAGTGGAAGGCAAATCATTTCTGCTACAGGCAGACTCTCTCTCTCTCTCTCTCTCTCTCCCTCTCTCTCTCTCTCTCTCTCACACACACACACACACACACACTCACTTTGATTTGTTTGGTACTTAATAATTATTTTAAAATTAATATGCACTCACGTTCCCCAAAAGAGCACTATTTTGGCCACTAAATTCTTATGACAGCTCATCAAACAGAAGATTGAAGTTTCTGTGTATTGACACAGAACACTGTCACCACTATCTGATGGTGTTTGTTTAGCTGTGTAGCTTTTACTCCTGGTGACAAATGATTGGCTGAGCTCCACTTGCTCACTTCCCAATAACCTGACAGAGACTGATTTTCCGTCACTGCCTGCCTAACTGTCTGGCTCACTGAAGCAGTCACCTCTGTCTATAAACATTCACAACCATTGACAACGTCCTTGTTTGTGCAAAGTTATTTATGATACCAGCCTCAACTACCTAAAATCACACACATAGTGCCACAGAGGGAAATCTCAGTCTCTCTTCAGCCTGTATGGTCGAGCACATGCTGAGAATCCTGCCTCTGCCTCTGAAGGACTGTCCTCCACACCACACCTCTGTCTGATGAAGTTGAGATTGTCCGTGATTTGAAATGGATCTCAACAAGGAGCAATCTTTCTAGAAACCAGGTGAGAAACAGTTACAAGATATTATAAATGACAAAAAGAGAGAACCAATAAGAAACAATAATGAAGAATTTTATCAGAATAGGAAGGTTCTAATATTATGTCACATATTGGTTTACCAGACATTCAAACCACACGCATCAAAATAGGATTGTGGTGCTTACTGTAACCTAACAATGCAGCACTCTGCAAATATTTCACTTTGACAAAACTAACAAGAAGTGTTTCATCTAACTACATCTAACTAACTACTTTGAGTGGTGAGTATAACAGCAACCCTACCTTTAGGCATAACTTCAGCTCTCGCTGATATACACTGATATTGCAGGATATAAACTGTAAGAAGTCAGTTGCAAAATATATCTCTTGACAACCACGCAAAAAACCTACATCCATACGGAGCCCCGTACCGACTAAGCCTCATACTGGTGTATAGTTTCATAACTGAACTCTTATAACATGGGTCTTTTACACAGCCCGTAGTGAGAACAGTAAAACAGCCCGCCCGGATTGTTAACCTCGTGATCGATCTAATCAGGCCCTAAGTAGCCAGAGTCCCAATTTAGCCGTAATGAGCCCAGCGTGGTCACCGAGGGGGCGAGGAAGAGCAGTCTGCAGAACAAAGACCACCTGCCGTCCCCAATGATCCAGCGTCCTCCGTGGCCATTTATGTGCCATGGCTTTAATCAACTCAAGGACCCTCTGAGGAGAGAGGCCTCATTCTGGACACACTCAGCCACTTAGTGCCTCCCTGTGACTTCTCTCACAGACCGCCCCGTCTCTTTGTGCGGGGCTTAAACGTCGCTCCATTGTGTTCTCTTCGGTAGGTTCTACCGACAAAAATTTACGATGAATGACATGATTTGTCGAATCCACCTTGGGAAATCATGAATGAGCTGAAGGTTTGGAGCATTAGTGCAGTGTGATAGAAAATGCCATCACTAACATTACAGGTCTTTATCACAAAAAAAAAAAAAAACATTACTTTTATATGTGGTTGGGTTTTTTTATGGTTTTGTTCTATTTATCCACTTCTTTCATTTGAAAATATTCTCTGAAAATTAACTTGGTATGTAATGTTTAGAGCAATTTATCTGTTAAGAGCTAGATAGAGTATGTTCTTCAATACATGTACAGTGGTACTTCCGTCACAAAAACACATTGCATGTATAGATTCTGTGTTACGTATGTTTCTACCATTGCAGCATATCCAAAAAGTCCTTATATAACCCTATGAGCTGAACATGCCATATGATGTAACGTAAATGTGGTAGTCTGTTCATGTTTCAAACAGAGAAATATCGTTTCGTCGTTTCACAAGGAAAACACTTCTTTAAAAAGAAGAGGATTCGGTTCTGTTTTGGTTTTTTTTTCTTTATCTCTTTGTCTTCAAAATGTAGAGCTATGACAATGCAGCTGTTGTTTCGTTGTGTTTTTTTCCCCCGCTACTGTAGCTGTCACGAGCCACAGTAAAGAGCATTCCGCTTCCTGGCTGAACCCCGACGACCTTCAGCGTACAAATTACATTACTCTACCAAGAAAGCGGGGGGAGGAGGAGGAGTGGCTGCCATCTCTTAAACTGATTTAGCTAATGCACAAACTGTGGTTGTGAGGGGGGGGCAGTCCTTGGAGCACGTTTGGTTACAAAGAGACACTAATGAACAACGTTGTTCCACGTCAGTGGTCCTGAATAGATACAATGCCAGCAACACGGTCAGTTATCCTCACTAAGACAAGCAGGGTTTAAATCTTCCTTTTTCCCCCTGCTTTTCCGACTGCATTAATGAACATACATCAAAGCTAAAAGCTGACTCTACGGTTCTGCCTTGAATCATAAAAAGAACAACTCTGGTTTTAAATCACACAGACTGTGTATTTAGAGACGCGTCACAAACAGTGTTTGCCACTTTACATGGTTATAGAGTCACATTACACATAGCCTGTTTATTAAGATACAGGGCGTAGGTTTCAGCACTGAATTCAAAGACAGCTCCGCACGTACAGGCACAACCCCAAGTATCCTGCTCTGCGCCCACGCGATCGAAAGGGGCCGTGAAAATGGGTGCACCTGTTGCTGTTATAAGTGAATGTTCTCGTAATTCGGACATGCACGGGAAACGACCTAGATCTAATCATCTATAACGCTAACAAACCCTTGTTTTCGGACTCTTCTCGCCAAGCTCCATTAATGCTTTACGGATGTGTTATTTAGAAAAAAAAAATGACGGACGATACGGCAGGATTTAGCTGAGCAATATCGGCAGCCTTTCGCAGCTGCTACAGGAGCGGATGCGGGGCAATGATGGATGGGGCTGGCCGCTGACCAGCGGCGGTTATTTATTTGATTATTTTTTCCCCCTAGTTTACCCCTTCTATGAATCAGGGACGGGACTTTGCGCTGCGCTGTCAGGCTTCTGTCGTCTGAATTTGAGCTGACACAGCTGGGACGTTCGGTACCACAGCCCGACAGTATAATTCCCTTCTGTGTATAGGCAGACTAAGAACCGAAGGCGCTTGACTCGTTTTATACCTGATGGCGCGGCGCTCGTTCGATTTGGCAACATTTTAACACATTCATTCACCGTATTCAAACCTATTCCTGCTCCTTAATTTTCTGTCCCCTTCATTTCGGCTCTGGGTCATGTTTAACAAATTTCTATTTGTTCAACAAGTCGTCTTTTTGTTCCACAATGCTTCTCTTAATTCAGCTGAATGATATTTCGCTCCCTGAACACTTTGTTTCCCTGAATAATCTGTGACACTGTGTAAAGCGTGGCCATTTGTCGTGATCTATGTAAAAGGCACATTTTAATGTGGTTAGAGCTGCGGTTAGAACTGTGACTCATAAAACCGATATCACCCAAAACAAAATTTATTTTAGCTTTCGCTGGTTACCCCGCAACACACAAGGAGCAATTGTTCAATCAGGTAGACGTATTGTTCGTTCCAGGCACCGTTGAGCACTATGTTAATGGCAGCTCCATTGATTGTGGTGACTTGGGGCTGACCTCAGCTGTTCCGTTTGGTCCTAAACCGGTTTGACTAATTGAGTGTGCAGATGCGACCGCATTCCCCTCCCACAACCGTGAGTGCCTATAAATCTCCTTTTAAAGGGGACAACGAGGGGGCGAGCTTACACTCTGGCTAAAGCGAAGGGGAAAAAACTGCTTTCATTAGTCATTAGCATTCATTCGTGATTAGGCTGACGGTTTCTCATGTATATGCCGATAAATCCTAGATATTGCGACAGCCTTTTCGTTGACATCCTCCACCATGAACAACGTCTATGCGCAGTATAATAACCATGCAGAGATGGACGGACAGCTTTCCATAGTTTCTCAGCTGAACTTCTATCGTCCACTGGCTACGCCGTCAGTCACCTGTTCACCTCACGGCCCGGAGTTAATCCAGGTGTCCAGAGAAGCGCAGGTGCTGAGAGGGGCGGATGAAGATTCCACACGCAGATGCTGGGGGAACATCTGGGCCCTGCTGTAGCCCCCAAATCCCACAGCTGATATCTAATTGATTAGATGCAGGGGGTTATTAAATAAATGAGTGAGCTTCACAGTGTCCAGTAACACTAGTACTAATTATATTGCTCGACGGGAGATGGAGTATGTGGGCATGGGGTCCTCTGTGGTATTGCAAGTACTACAGCTCATTTCTGGTTCACATTTCTACATGTGAATTCAGCATCGCCGCACTGTGATTTCACTGAAGGAGGATCAAATCCAGTTCAAGAGGAGTAACTATGTTCCTCTTTCCTCAAGTCACCTTAAGTCACAGTCCAGCATAAGCATCGAATCAAGATTGACACAGATATAGTTCTTTTAATTTTGAGACAGTGTGTGTGTTTTCAGTAGTGAACACTGCAGAACACTCTCATCACTCTCCTATGTAGGCTACTGTGCTTACTGCTGTGCTCAGAGAATTCTGGGAGAAATTTGCATATGAAAAGTCTGATTGGCTCATGTAACCTCAGTGCAGTTTTTAATGCAGACTGAAAGCATCAGTGTTGCACAGAGGCGTCATTTTGAACGTCATACTAAACAAGCTAGTTGGGTTCATACGTTTGTTGCCAGATGTTTGGTCCATTGAAGCTAACCATGCATGGCATACAGATTCTCTGAAAACTCAGTTGCTTTTTAAATCAGAGAACATTGATTAACGCCAGCTGTCCAAAATGGAAGTAACCACTAAACAGACAGCACTGCAAAAAGGCAATGACAGAGCCTGCAATATAAGAAATATTCATTCACTTTTGGGCACTAACATTTCAACAAACCATTGATTATTCCAGTTGTGTTCGTTGTGCACTTAACCATACTGTGCACAGCAAGCTCACCATTGTTAAATATTGAATGTAGATTCACATAGTTGTCACAGCCTGCACCTTGCTTTGGACTTTTGTTTTGAAATGTCTTGTGCTCCTGTTCTGTGTGTGTCTCCACCCCTCACCTGATTCTGTTTATTCCATTATTAACCTTGTTTTACCCTTGTTATTGTCTACCAATCATGTTTCCCCAGTTTGGTTCGCCTCTTGTATTTAAGCCCTTGTGTTTGACCTGTCCTTTGTCTATTGTTGTTTGTTTTTGTTTGAAGACACTGTTTGGCTGCACCATTTGTAGCCGGTTTTGTTTGCACCTGTTTATTTGTCTCCTTTTTTGGTTACCACACCCACTGTGTCTTGCGTTTGGGTCCAGCTCCACTGCATGCCTGACAATAGTCACTCTCTGTGTTCATTTAACACTCTTATTTGCTGTGTGCATCTGTAAAGTTGCTTCTCAAAATATGTATGTCAAAATAAAAATATTTTAAATGTTGAAGTGCTTTGATCTAAAGGATAATAGTGGGGAAACTGATCATTAGTCTGGACACTTTCTCTCTTTCCCCTTCAAGGGTAGATTCATAACCCTAAATATTGTGTCAGCTACGTTATTTGTGACAGGCAGGTCAAAGACACTGGGATGACACCACTCTCCAGTTTAAGAGCGTGAAAGAGCTTTCTGTGTATACTCTTGTGGTTTCACCTGGTTTCTGACATCATGATCGGTTTGGGTTAACTGACCGAGATAGGGCTTTTATGTTTTGCTTCTATGCAAAACTGTAACCAGCATAAATCCCCACTACACTTTCATTGCAGCTGCTTAAGCAGATTAAAGAAATCATTTAAAACCAAAAAAAAAAAAAAGAATAAATTATACAGTGGCAAGACAAGATCTCTAAGGTCAATAATTCCTAAGAAAACAAGAGACATGATTTATCTTACCATGACGTCTGATTTCTGAGGAACGTGGCTTCGTGTGGTTAGCCACACCTTGCAATAAAAAACAAAGGCGGGGGTGGGTTGACACACTGAGCCTGACAGTCACTCAGCCAATGGGAAATGAACAGTTTAACAAGACAAACAAACAAACAAAAAAAAACAGCCACCTGCTTGGATTCCAGGCTTCTAAGTCACACGCAAGTGACACAGAGTCCAATCCAAGGCCAATGCATATTCATGTCTGTCCCAAATCCTAAGTGAATCATTAGTGATATGATGAGGGACTATTGATTCAGCTCGTTCCCATCCAGAGCTCTGACTAGAGGCTTCAAACATCGAAGTGCTTGGGTGATGTCTCCCGTAATGTCATTTTTCCCAAAGCTGAACTGTAAGCAAAGAGGTTGAAGGAGGACAACGGCGAAGCATTTGCCCGTTCGTGTCTTAATTCCACCGTCCAGAATCAGCTCCGCTATCGGTTTTCATACAGGAAGCCATAGTGACAAATTAAATTTGAAGTCAAAACAGGCAGAGATAATTTAATAGAACCCCTGCTCGCTCACTTCATATCTACCGTGTTCTACTGGAGAACCGTCTTCACCGAAACCTCCATAGACAAACAAATGTGACAGAAATAGCATGCCAGATGCTGACCGAAGACTGGATAGTTTTTCAATCTTCATGAAAAGAGGATGTATATGAGTTTGTATTTAAGCTGGGAAGGCATTTATGTGGATAGCTTTGTGAAAATTCTGATGTGTTCTTAAGTTAAAAGTTCAACTGCTTTTGACTGAAGGGCAAGACTGTTAGGAATCGAATACATTTTTTTTTTTTTCTTCAGACGTAGGCTCTAGGGCCTCACGCCGTTTGATCATGAACAACAGGCATGAAATATCAGGAGTCATGTAATGATTTGCTGGGACAAACCAGCACTGTACAAAATCTGATCATTACATCATATCCTGTCTTAGCCTACACATTAAAGTCCTTCTTACCTTAATGCTTTGCTCTTTTCACAGCATAACTCTGTTACAGTTGTCAAGCTGGTTTTTTTAATAAAAGAGTGTTTCCCTCAAGCTATACAATTTTGCCCTCCGCTTTGTAATGGATTAAAGTAGCATCTGACATTTTTACTCGACAGGAAAATGGGTTTGCATCGACAGTTGACAGGCATTTTTATTTATTTTATAAGTCTTAAAGTGATTTTCCACGTGCTTTGAAATTAATATTCCAGAGAAAAGCTAGTTTAAGCCACTTCAATGGTCATAGACAGCAATGGCATTAATAGTGTCACTCACACGTTTTTGTTTTCTTAGTCTAGAGTTTCTCAGCTTTTTTCTCCCCTTTTTGCCCCCAGGACATTCATTCATTCATTCATTTTCAAAGCCACTTATCCTAATAAGGGTCGCGAGGTGCTGGAGTCTGTCCCAGCACTCATTGGACGAAAGGTGGGGAAACACAGGCCATATCATATGAATACGCTTGGACGTAACTAACTGTGTGCAGTAATTTAAGAAAGCGCCCACATTTCATTTGCGTCAGAAAGATGAGGGACAGAAGCGAAGGGCATCCATCAATCACATAAAACGATTCTTCCCGTTCGGTTCAAACGCCCGTTACCAGGCGGCCGTTACCTCTCGATTCATTCATAACGGAAAAATCCAACCACATCCACACAACAGTGATGTCACCGTCTTGTTATTGGCTCCTTGGGTCGTTCGTTTCATTTTAAACGCGGGTAACGATCGTAGTACACCGTCTCATTCCCCATTGGTCGCAAAATTAAACTGGCTTTCTCCACGAGCACACAAGCTTATTTGCTTTCCCCATCCAAGAGCGAGTGCAAGACAAACAAATCAATACTGATATGCTTAGGTCTGTAAGTGGGCTCTGATATATTATTGACGACCAAGTCATTGAATTAGATTTGGGCTTTGCCCAGCACTTTTTCAGAAATACTCCATGGGCTAACCCAGCAATGGAAATCCAGTACAAGCATACACACCATGGGCTGCCCATGATCTTAAAATTTAAAAAAAAAAAAAAAAAAGCTATGCACAATACAATTTACATTTAATAAGAATCTGTGGTTTCGCTATGTCCATTGTAATGGACAATCAAGAGGTTCCTCTCTGCTTAAAGTAACAGTTGTCTCAGTCATAAAGGACTTTTTTTTTTTTTTGGAGACCCAATGACAGTGTGTCTTTCAATTTTCCATAAAGTCAAAGTAGCCTTTTGGGTTTGTTGTGTGGAGCTGTCTGCATTTAAAATTCTTGGCTCTCCTATGCATAGTCATACCTGTAATGAGATGTCTGCACAGCCACCAGTGTCTGCCCCCCCTTCAAAAAAGCTATGTTACCAAGTTATATTTTAGTGTCACAAGCTGTATGTTTGGCTAGTACCTCAACAGAAATGGCATGGATACATCTTTTTGCTTTTTTTTTTTTCGCTTCTCTTTGCCTTTTTTTTTTTTTTTTTTTTTTTTGCCT
>NC_044504.1:5190840-5208340 GCF_902362185.1 Chanos chanos
AGACTGGAAGGTAGACCGTCCTGTGTGAATTATGATTGGCCGCTGAGTACGGTCAGGTCCTGGGAGCGCTGCAGTAGAAAAGACTGACGAGACCAAGCCGGTCCAAATGTGTTTCAACCTTTGCCTACCCTACAGCTTTTGTGTTTCTGTTTGGGGTGCTTTTCCCACACTGTTAATGATGAGAAATTATCACAAACTGATGTAGTTTATACCCAGTACATTTAGATTATCTTATCACTGTAGCACTGTCGCCTCACAACAAGAAGGTCTCGGGTTCGATTCCCGGCCGGGCAGCCAGGGTCCTTCCTGTGTGGAGTTTGCATGTTCTCTCCATGGAGAGACACTAAATTGCCCCTAGGTTTGAATGTGTGTGTGAGTGTGTTTGTCTGTGTGTCTGCCGTCCAGGGTGTTTCCCCGCCTTTCGCCCTATGAGCGTTCAGATAGGCTCCAGCACCCCCCGCGACCCTAATTAGGATAAGCAGCTTAGATAACGAGTGAGTACCAATCATCAGAAATGGTGAAGAGTTGAAGGTTGTCCACTTTGATGAACAAATCTGTGTTCTGACCATCCATTCCAGAGGAGATGGTTGAAAATCAAACATAACAGCATTTCAAACTGAAAAACAGTCCGTTCCTTCACTGTCATGTTTGTTCTTTAGCCCTTTTAACCCACTGTGTACTGTATTTAATCTTCTGTCTTAGAATAGAATAGAATAGAATAGAATAGAATAGAATAGAATAGAATAGAATATCTGTATTGTCATTGTCCATGTACAATTTTCACTGCACACGTACGAGATTATGTTTGCAACTCCCATACTCAATGTTATTAAAAAAAAACAATAAATAAGGTAAAAAACAAATAAGATAAAATAGCAATAAAGTATTTTTAAAAAAGTAAAAGTAATGACCCGTATAAACAGTGACTGGCGGCTAAAACCACAAGCAGAGTCAGTGATATTTCTAATGAACATTTTAGATATTTTTCATACAAAGCTAACTTCGCCCTCTCTCTAAAAAAACGGAGGGCCATCCATTTCCCCTGACATTCAGACGTGAGAGGAGGAGTACAGAGGGGAGTAAGTGGTTGGGGTAAGAAGGTACTCCATCTAGACAGCATTTTTACGCCCCCCCCCCCCCTTAATCAGGCTTTGCTGATAAATGCACATGTAGGCAACCTGGACCAGGCCTTGCTAATGAAGAGCTGTTCTTGTTCTCCCGCTGACAGGGCTGCTACTGTCTGTGCCCCTACTTTTTTTTACTTCCTTCTCTCTCTCTCTCTCGCTCCTCCTTCACCTGACAGCCTCTAAACAGCCCTGACTAGTGCTCACTCATCAAACACGGTTACATACGTGGCACCTGGTTGGCTGACATGCCTTGTTTGCTTTGTCAACCTGTATGACAGAATGTTTGACTAGTATTGATGCCAGCCTCCCTTAGGAGAATACTAGTGAATTGCCCTTTTCTAATTCTATCTTCTTGTGTGTGTGTGTGCGTGTGTGTGTGTGTAGTAAGGTGTAGCTGAGGAGTGCTGTGTATACACAGAGAAAAATAAAAGACATTTCCTGGATGACATTTCACTGTTTCTTTGGGCATCGCTCCAAGAACAGCATGTAAATATCCTCTCCTCTTTAGAGAGGAAGATAGAGAGAGCTCTATTTGATGTTTACGTAACAGCATGATTTTAAAGTGAGGAGCGATAACAGCAGCTCTCTCTCTCTCTCTCTCTCTCACACACACACGCACACACACATACACACACACAAACAAACACCACAGAGGCAAAACGAAAAAAACTCTTCTGGTGCCAACGGCGATGCCTTTTAACAATAAGGGCAAGTGCAGGTGCCAGGGTGATCAAAAGTGAAATGAGCGCGTTCCCGTTATGCGACTTGACCGCTTACAGGTATCGCATGCAGTGAGATGTCAGATGGGCACCATGAATTAAACAGGAGTGCTTTGTGAGGTCACAGCGGAGTCCATCCTCTCTGAATATCTCGTGCATTCGGAATGCATACCGCTGACCATTTCAATGCTTGGAGACACACACACACACACACACACACACACACACACACACACACACACACACACACACACACACACACACACACACACACACACACACACAGCAATGTCCTGGAACCCCACTGCACAACACACAGAGGGTCTGGTCCAACACTGGATTTTGTAACTGTCAAATTAAAGGAAACAGTTGGCTGTTTCACCCACGGTGACTAAAGGAGGAGATGTCTGTGACTTTGAAAGAGGAGCGACTGTTGGGGTGTACTTTGCAGGAGCTCTAGAGATGAAGATGGCTCAACTGTCTGATTCTTTCATTGCGAATAGTGGACTTTTGCCATGAAATTAAAGGGGAAAGATAGCATCATCTACTGTCGACTGAGGGTTTTTTCATCTTAGCCAGTGCTTGTAACTAGATAAGCAGTATTCAATGTCCAGAGATGGCAAAAGTAAAAGTAGAAGTACTCTTGCTAAAAAAAAAGGTACTCTAAGTAGAGTTAAACTGACAACTGTTTTTCTAAAGTGTAAGTGTTTTAGGCAAAAGTACTTCTGCTTTTACTTTTGCCATCTCTGTCAATGTCAAATGTAAAAACACAGTTCTAAATCTGAAATTCTATTAAAAAACCTCTAGCTTCATCTAAAATACATTGACTAGAGCGGCAATTAATATGGAATATTTAATAATAATATTAAGAAGAAGAAGAAGAAAATAGGAACATTCTGAATTGATAACAAATTACTGATATTAGATAAAATAGTTTTTTTTTGTCATACTGCAGACTTCAGAGTTATTCAATCTCTGATTTTATTTTTAATTCATAGCATATCCTGAGCACTGAACCAGGTTTTATAATTGTCAAACTGTCCATGATCCAACATAAAGTTTTACCAATTTTGAATGTTTTTTTTTTTTTTTTAAGTACAGGTTACCACAGCCTAGAGCACCAGACTACAGGGGCCCTTGCCTTAATGCGTCCAGAATCAGCAATTATTGGGCTCTTCCATCAATAATCTGGAGGAGTGTGTGGAAAAGGAAAACAGAAGTTCTCAATCGAAACCAAAGTCCCACAATCAGCCAGCAGGAGAGTGATTGCCCTCCAGTACATGATTACGGAAAGAGGGACGCGGAGAGGAGAGAGAGAAAGAGAGAGAGCGAGAGAGAGAGAGAGCGAGAGAGAGATAGAGAGAGAGGAAATGTCAAGGACCATCCATAATTAATCCAGTAAGGTCTGGGAGCTCCTCTCTCCCATGGTGGACCAGTGGTCCCTGGCTGCCCCCTTTCCCCAGCCCAGCCTACTGAGGCGTGTTGGGACGAACCACTGATTAACCACTCAGCATCCAAAAGGAAGAGCTACAGTCACTCTACAGGTGGTACATTGTGGGAAACCAGGGGGGAGGGGGGGGCAGGTAGGAGATGTTTGACAGAAAAAAAAAGAGATTCATATCCATTTCATGAGTAATCAGTTCAACAAGCGTTATCAGCAGCTTTCTAATTAAACTGGTCATAAATTCCAGTTTTGTGATGACCTTACTGTTTTTAGACAGCTTGACAAAGGATAGAAGTTCTAACTGTGACAGATCTTAAGAAATCATATAAATCATATAAATGCATAATCTGTTCTGCTGAGAAACGCACGTCTCTTTATATTATCATTGTTAGTATAGTTGTTGTTGCTGGTGTTTTTCTTATTATTACCAATATTTAATTCAGATGCCTTGTAAGGTCATCTTGCGTGTAAATATCACTGAACCTTCGCTATACGATGTACAGAAGAGAGGATAATTCTCCGTTCAGAAGAGGAGGGAGAGAGAGCGAACCCTCTGTTAAATCTGATTTATCCAGACGGGCCATTTGTTCCGTCCTAATGAAACGTAGGCTACTGTCAGGCACATTACTTGTAAACGGCTCCAGACTGACGCTGGCGAGGGAGTGAGAGAGAAAAATGGGAACCCGGGATGTCCGGAGAGACTTCTAGAAGACTGCAGGTAGCGCTTCGGTGATGGATGAGAGCTTTTGACGCAGGCGTGCGAGTTATGGTGCCGGTTGCCTTTATGGATGGACCCACTACCTCTCGCCCAGTCTCTAGCCTCTTTCTGTGCAACCAAGCACAACCGTGGGATTCAGCAAACATCAAAATGAGAGGGGGCCGCAAAGGAGAGTCTGTCAAAGACTTCACGCGCAGACATCAAAACCGACAAAACTCAATATTCAGCAGATAACGCTCCAAAAGCAATGAATACAAAAACAGTCTCGCTAACACAACTCAACCAGTGATTCTTGACTACCTAATGTTATTGTTTTACAAAATGGTGTCCAAAAATCAAGATTCGAACGACATATTATCAGTGTTGTTGACATTTTCAAGAGATACCGCATTTTTCATTTTTTTTTCTTAGAGCTCAATTCAAAACCCCAATGACATGCATCACTAATATATCGATAGTAGTATTTGCACTGGAAAAACAAAACTTTTTATGTTGTTAGGATGAAGTTAGACACAGTCATAGGCTCACGTCAAATAATAGGTTGCTGTTATCTCTGTATGAGACGTCTAATAATGTGTAGAAATCTGATCAAAAAATCTTCGTCAAATATCGCAACATCTATAACTATTACACTGTGCAAGATATAACTACAGTGCTTAAACTTTCCATTTTGATAACAGAGAACATTATGGCCTTATGCCCCTATAGCTACCTGCAGACCAACCAGGCGGCTTGGCTTCACCTGAAACCTAATGAATAACAGAGGTAGTGCCCCCTGACTGGCAGAGGGTGAACTCTGACGCCTATCCAAGCATTCCATTAAACTGCTTTTACCTGACATTTATTTTACCTCAGGGCAGTTGTCAAAGAAACCAGTGTAGTGAGTTTGTTCAGGCCGGTATTCTCTTCTTGAGCCACTGTTCAAGACATACGTGAACAATGTTTTTCTTCTTCTTTTTTTGTTTCTGGATTTCAGCAATGTTTCTGCACAAAGGTTGGAACAAGCCCTGCTTAAATACTGCGATATATGTGTTTAAACGTGCAAGGAAGCATACGAATAGAAAGACATTGTTGAAGCGTCTTATCCCACGCACACACACACACACACACACACGCGTACAGTTCTAGAAATCAGCGATACTACGAAACTATCTTAGCAGCAAAAGATCAAGCAAGTTTTAGTTACAACTGAACTATGAAAAATCACCCTTCAACATTCAGTCAGACAGTCATCTCTCTCTCTCTCTATCTCTCTCTCTCTCTCTCTCTCTCACACACACACACACACACACACACACACACACACACACGTAGACGTTATGACGCACTTTTTGACGAAGGCGGAAGTGTAGAAAGGTAGCATAGCTTACAACTTGAACTGATGCATGTCAACTCTGGATAGATGATTGCTATGTCTTAATCAGTAGACTTGAACTTAAGCATACTTTTCAGAAACCGCAGATTTGCTTAGGTTGTTAAGTGTCTACTGTTTGGGAGCACATCATATCGGAAAACAATGGAGGTAAGCCATTGATGCATTTTCTTTCTCTCGAGACAACAGCCTGGATAGCAAGCTAGCTAGCTTGCTAGCTAACTTCATTAGTGAGATTTGATCTTGTTAGTTGACTTGGATTGTGTTGTCAGCTAATTAACCTGTTCCTTTTATCCCGTAACCACTGCCATGGGGACAATGCAAGTGTTGAACAGCGGCATTATTGTCAGAATGGCTAATGTCTCCTTGCCAGAGATATGTTCAAGCATTTAGATACAGCTATTCATCGTTCCATTAACATGACCACGTAACCAAGCTTGTCAGTGGAAATAACAGTCACAAGTTGGTTACATTTCCTAGTTAAACTTCGGTTATAGGCAAAATGTCAGCGTTGTACTGTACTGTGTGTAACATAATAATCGCTCAGTTTCATTGACGATAGGTTGGCAGCTTAACAAGTCTATTTTTTCTCCTTCGTGTTGTCACTTTTGCAGCAGGATACAAATATAGAGTCTGTGACCTCACCTCCTGGTCAGGGAGCAGGAAAGTCCAAGGTAAAAAAAAAAAACCCCAAAACAAAACAACCTGAAGGCTGTCCATTTTATTTTATTTTCTGACTTGATGTGCAAGTCAACCTGCTGAAAGCTTCAAAAGTGTTTTTAGTAGCTTCAGATACATTGCTCATGGACCGTGTATCGGTTTCCTTGTTTTCTCTCCTTATGTAAGTTGGACACGCTGTCCAAGGAGGACCTGATCAAGTTTGCCAAGAAGCAGATGGCTGCCCTGCAGAAGATAAAAACAAAATGTTCAGGTAAACAGTATTGTCAGTATTTACATCACGCTCTGTTTAGTTGCATAAAAAAAAAAAAAAACAACAACAAACAAAAAACTGATAATGCTCTCTGCCCTTTTCTCCCACCATCAAAGACATGTATGTTAGGATTAATATCCCTGTAAAAAGAGCTGGAGTTGATCCCCGGGCGCTGCACGCGGCTGCCCACTGCTCTTAGTGTATATACGTGATTGGTTAAGTGCAGAGGGCGAATTTCCCCACAGGGATTGATAAAGTTCTTCTTCTTCTTCTTCTTTCAGATCTGGAGAAGGAAGTCGACAGACTCAAAACTCAACCAAGCAACAGTGCAGATGATTCGGTGATTAAGGTGGGTACATGTGTACAGAGAGAGAAGTCATGTAAAAACATTTGCATTGCTCCACATTTCACGCCAGACTGGGTTGTTGCAATGGTGATAGCATTTAAGTTTTAAACAGCACAATGTCATCATGCGGCGCATCACTGTGCATACACATTTCAACCATAACAGTGAGAACAGGCAACAACAGCGTGAAATTCCAAGAAAAAGCCTCAGCAAACAGCATCATGTGTTTGTTTTTCACTGAAACAGGAGTTGACTGAGCGAATGGATGCTGTGCTGCTGGAGAAGGCTGAGACTCAACAGAGCCTGGTTTTATTACGGAAAGAAAGCGAAAAAGCGAAGCATCAAGCCCAGGTGGGTTCAAAGCGCATATAGACACTGATTTTTTTGTGCATTTAGTGTATTTTAGATAAGACTTATGAAACACACTGACTCTATTTATAACCAACACACACAAGCCAATATCTGTGTTACAGAACATCATGCACTTATTATAATGAATAATAATAATAAAAAAAAACATTAGGCCTCATTGCCGCCATGAAGTGTCATCTCATTCTTCTCATGTTCTTATTCATTCATCAACGGTGAAATATTTGCCTTGATCTGTAATGACACTGATGTTGTCATTACATTGTCTTTGGCTGTGTTAGATCATTTTTAAAAGATATTTATGCATTAGGCCAGGAGTTTCAACACTTTTCAACATGCCCCCCCAAGTCTACGCTTGAACTTGCACCTCCCCGTCCTCTTTCTTGCCAATTTGCACCTAAAATCTCCTAATCTTGCCCCCCCCCCCACTAGTTGGAAACCCCTGCATTGGGCATCTTATTGCAGAAGGATTGTGAATAAGATGACATTAAGGTGTTGTCAGGATGTCCACATAACAGTATAATGTACCGCCATTGTTAATATTCAACCACAAATAGGGAAAAAAATAAATTACATATGCTGCAGTTGTAGTGTTGTAGTATCTCACTGTGAGTTGAACTGTCTTTGTGAACAGGAAGCTGTTGAGAAGCTTGCAGAACTTCAGAGGGAAACAAACCATGCAAATGAAGAGCAGCAGAAAAAAATCCTGCTTTTGGAAGCGAACTTAAAAAGCTCCGAGGCCAAACACAAAGAAGAGCTCGAGGCATTACAGAAACACCTGGAGGAGAAGAGGGAAAGAGAACAGAACGAGGAAGAAAAGCGAAAAGAATCAGCAGACGAGACCAGCGCTAAGATGCAAGAGCTCCAGCAGTCCTACGAGAAGAAGCTGTCCAGCTTGCAACAGGAGCTGGAGTCGGCCAGACAGCAATGGACCACCGAGGCCGAAGCCCTGAAGGAGTCGCATCAGAAGGCGCTTACAGAATCCCAACAGGAGATCGAGAACTTGCAGGAGGAAATTGCTAGGATAAGCAAACAGCATGAAGATGACGTCAGAGAGCTGGAGGAGCAGCTGGAGCTGAACGCCGCGGACTTTGAAGCCGAGAGGGAACGGCTACTGCTGCTCCAGGACGAATTGTCGGAACAGCTGGCTTTGAAGGAGAGCTACCTCCAGGACGTTCAGGAAGAGGAGGAAGACCCCAACAAGGCTGCGGCTCAGAGGGATTCGGGAATAATCAAGACGTTGGATTTCTCGGGTTCGGACGACCAGAACGATGAGTTGGGTCGACTGAAGCAGGCGCTGGAGGAGCTGCAGTCTCAGAACACGATGCTTCAGGAAGAGCTGACGTTTCTAAGCAACGTGAAAGCAGAGCTCGAGTCCGATCTGAAGCACGCAAGAGAGGAGTTTCTCGTCGAGAAAGAAGAACTGGAGTTCAAGATCAATGAACTGCAGATGACCAAAGAGGAGAATGAGGTCTCCTCAGACAAGATCACCGAGGACCTTGGCATGACTACTGAACAAAAGAATATGACCGTAATCCAGCAAAAGCAGGAGCTTCTAGCTGTAGAAGAGCGTTACAAGATGGAAATCAAAGAACTGGAGGCACGTCTGCTGTCCAGTGCAGAAAAAGAGAAAGAGACTTTGATGCAGGAGGTCGAGGAGCTAAAAAATAGATGTGAATTACTGTCTGTAGAGAAAAACACTGCTGTCAGTGAGTTTGAAAAAACCAAAGAAATCCTCAAAAATTTCGAGCTAGAGCTCGGAGACCGGACGAGTGACTTCATCAAGCAGTACAATGCCATGAAGGAACAGGCCGCTTCCTCTGTTCAGGAGCTACAGGAAAAGCTTAGGAGCGTTTTCAATGAAAGGGATTCACTGTTGGAGAAAACAAAACATTTGGAGCATTCGCTTGAAGAGTCAGAGCAAAAAATGCAAACAACGGACGACCTGAAGGCGTCTTTTGAGATCTCGAGGAAAAGGAATGAGGAGATTTTGGAACAGCTCTATCAGAAGGAGTCTTTGGTTCTTGAGCTAGAGGAAATGCTTACAAAGATGACCTCTGACAAAGAGAGCATTCAGCATTCACTGGAAGAAACGCGGGCAGAGTTAGAAAAAATACAAGAAACGTCCAAGACCGAGCAAATGGAAACTGCCAGCGTAACGCAGAAATTTGAATGTTTGTCGAAGGATAATGTGGGGAAGCGAGAGAAGATCCAGGAGCTGTCTTTAGCCTTAGAAGGCGCTTTGGCTGAGAAGGAGACTGTTGGAAGGCAAGCGGCCGACTTAGAAGCACGGCTCTCTGCGGTTACCACGGAGAAAGAGCAGCTGTCACTGGATCTCAAGGCGCTTACTGAAGAGTTCGCTGCTCTCAAGTTCAAAGAGGAGCAACATCAGGAAACAATAAACCATCTCAAAACAGAGATGTCTGCCGCTGCTAACAGGGGGAAGGACGAACTTGTGGAATCGGTCAAAGCCGTGTCAGAGGAGAGGGACGCGGTTAAGAGGGAAGTGGAGTCGTATCAGAGCAAACATTTGGAGACGCTAAACCGTATTCTTGGTGCACTCGAACAGGGCTCTGATGAGCTAGATGAGGGCGTTAAAGAAGCAGGCGACATCGCTACACTGGTTGACATCCTCTTGACCAAAGTTCAGCGGGAGAAACTCAGCCTCACTCAGCAGCTGGATGAGAGGACAGCGCAGCAGATGGAGGAGACAGAGAAGATGAAGCATCAAACTGAGGAGCTGGAGAGATTGAAGCAGCACAGCGCTCAGCAGGAGGCGGAGCTACAGGCCAGAGTGGAGGACCTCAGTCGGGAAAAAGACCTGTTGAAGGCCCAGCTGGACGAGGTGGTGTCAGACACGGAGGGTCTGCAGAGAGACCTGGCTGAGATGCAGGCCATGAACGAGAAGATCAGGGCAGAAAACCAAGAGCTTCTTACTCGAGTGACCGAAGCTGCCGAGAGGCAAGCGACCAAAGAAAACGAACCAGCGGAGGGCTGTGAAAAGGAAACAGAGGGCGAAATTAATGAGAGGTTAAAGGAGCTCCAGGGACTTTTGACCGAAAAGGAATCGCTCATATCACAGCTAAGGGAGGACATTGCCCGCTTACAGGTTGGTGTTTCTGAGAAATGTGCTTCATATTGGATATAAATCAAGTATATTTGCAGAAAATAAATCAAATATCCATAAACAAGTTACATCTGTAACACAAGTGCTTTCCCTCCATTAATGTATTTTATTTATTGATCACTTGATTGGTTTGCTTCAGATCATAAAATCTCAGGTACATTTGTATGTATTTCTGTGCTAACCTTTGCTAGGAATCTAAAGAAAATGCCTCTCCCTCTGAAGAACATGATGTGCATCGGTTAACAGAAAAAATAGGTATTTAAATTTATTTTTCTCCAAGTATTTATTTTTTTGCGTTTTTTTTTTCCCCGGTTGCAATGCTGATCTTCGGAACCAATATTCCTTTTTCCTCCACCGTTACATATAAACAGTTGATGCATTCCGTTATTCGTCTTATTGCTCACCGTGTCAGCTTCACTTTTTCGTAACCGTTTGTGTCTTGTTGGCTTAGAAACTCTAGAGAAAGAAAACAAGGACAAAGATGAACGGATGAACAAAATAAAAGCGGTGGCGGTGAAGGCGAAGAAAGAGCTGGACAACAGCAGGAAAGAGGTTTGACATTTTCTCCGTTTGACTTTTAAATGACCTTCCATGTCCTAGCTGTTAGAATAAGCCCGCGTGTCACTGTTTGCAGTTTTTTTTTGCTGGATCCAAAATTTAATGGTCTTTTCCTCTCTCCCTCACCCCTCTTGACACCAGGCTCTCGCTCTTAAAGAGGAGGTAGACGCTTTGAAGACAGAACGAGACAGGCTGTCGAACTCCATGAAGGACATCATCCACGGCGCGGAAGGCTATAAGGTAAGAAAACCCCGTTTTGAGCCGCAATTAAAACCCCGGCTTTCATTTTGCGTGACTTTTATTAACGCAGAGCAGATGAGCAGATCAGTACCCTACTCTTTAAGCAAAGAGGTTGGCACAGTCACTTAAGCACCGTAGATGGGTCCACAAAGAGCAGCAAATATGTTTTAGACATGGCCAAAATGTTCTCTCCCACAAGAGAGACATATTTCCTCTCTCTTTCTCTCTCTCTCTCTCTCTGTCTCCATAATCAAGTCATTGTCATTTTCTCTCATGAATGGGCCCCCATTAGAATCTTGTCAGGATGGAAATACTCATCTGTTTATCACGGCTGTGAGCGCCTGTTTCCTTTTTGAAAGAGTGTTCAGTTCTTTTTTTCTTTTTTTTTTTTTTTTGGTTCTCTTTTCTCTGCGGCATTCAAACTCATTTATACAAGAGTGGTAAATAATGAATGGACGTCATTTGCAGAACCTCATGTTGGATTACGACAAGCTGACTGAGACGTTGGATAAGGAGCGAGAGAAGCTGGAAGGCGCGGAGAAACAAATTGCCGACCTGACCAAACGCCTGCAAGCCGCACTCCAACAGGTGATCATTAAAAGCCCCCTATATATGTACACATACAAACATACATGCCTTTGTCTGGTGTGTGTGTGAGCTGTGTGTGTGTGTGTGTGTGTGTGTGTGTGTGTGCACGGAGCATTTATATGCATATATATATTTGATTGTGTGTGTATGTGTGCGTGTTGTTAATATGTGTGTGTGTGTGTGTGTGCGCACATGCCTCGCTAGCTGTCTGTCTTGTTCCAACTGCACTCTTCCTCGGTTCCACATGTACTCTTCCTTGACCTGATTAGCTGTGAATCCAACATGAATCTGGTTCAAGTGTTTGTTTGTTTGTTTTTTTTTCCCCTTTGGCCTGCTGAGTGAAATGCCCTCCACAGTTCATACCATACATGTGCATGCGTGTGTGGCCTGTGCGGTTGGAAACTTTGAGTTTTTCAGTAAGTGTGTGTTTGGTTTCCTCTCCAGAACGAGCAGTTATTGTCAGAGAGAGAGGACCTGATGGCTCGTACGGAGACCCTGCAGAGTAACGTCAGGCAGCTGGAGGCTCAGACACTGGAGATGCACAAACTCAGATCTGGGTTAGAGAAAGACCTGGAGGCTGAAAGGCTTTTAAAAGAGCAAAAGATAAAGGTACACCCGAATCAAACACACCCAAGCACATTACAAAAAAAGAAAGGAATCATTTTTAACCTCTCTCTCTGTTCTGTATTGATGTCTAGGTTATGATCCTCCAGGGTTCATGAAGCTTTTTTTTTTTTTTTTTTTACTTTGTCTTCTTTTTTTCTTTTTCTTTTTTTTACTTTGTACTTCACCAAAAAAAAAAAAAAAAAAGACATAGTGTTTTTCCACACACGCTGAACAACAGCCAAAAGCCCTTTAGCTTTACTCAGTGACATCAACAGAACGTTTTTGGTTTTTTTTGCATTAAGTGTATTTTGCGTCTCTTTTTGTGGTCACGTTTGTTTATTGGTTTGTTTACTGGTCTTTAAGGATCACCAGTCTGCGGTGAAAGAGATGGAAGACTTGCAGACACAGCTGCGCAAGCAGAAGCAGCAGTTGCAGCAGACTGCACAGGAACTGGAGCAGCTGAGAAAGGCAAGCTATCTCCCCAAAAAATCCATCTGCTCATAAAGCTTGTGGGTCTAAAACCCTTGCAGAGAATGTTGAAGCAAACAAACAAATAAATAAACAAGGTTAGACAAAGACAGTTTAATTCAGTTGGTGTGGAGATTAATTGCCTGGTAACAACAGGGAGTTCCCAACTTTTCTTGGACAAAAGACAGACCAGTGGATAATAAGAGTTAAGTCAGTCAGGAGAAGTACCGCAGTGCTTCATTTGAGTCCAAAAAAAAAAATATCAAGTCTCAGGACCGAATTGATTTCTTCCCCAACATTAAATGTATGAAGTTGCGGTGAAGAGAGAATGTGTGTGTGAAGTTGCAGTGAAGAGAAGGTGTGTGTGTGAAGTTGCAGTGAAGAGAAGGTGTGTGTGTGTGAAGTTGCAGTGAAGAGAAGGTGTGTGTGTGAAGTTGTGGTGAAGAGAAGGTGTGTGTGTGAAGTTGCGGTGAAGAGAAGTTGTGTGTGTGTGAAGTTGCAGTGAAGAGAGGTTGTGTGTGTGTGAAGTTGCAGTGAAGAGAAGGTGTGTGTGTGAAGTTGTGGTAAAGAGAGGTTGTCTGTGTGAAGTTGTGGTGAAGAGAAGTTGTGTGTGTGTGAAGTTGCAGTGAAGAGAAGGTGTGTGTGTGTGAAGTTGCAGTGAAGAGAGGTTGTGTGTTTTGACACTGTGGTTGTGTGGCTGTTGTAGGATGCCCAGCAGAGCACCTTGTTGGACATGGAGATGGCGGACTATGAGCGTCTGGTCAAAGAGCTGAATCAGAAACTGTCAGAGAAGGACAGCCACGCTGAGGAACAGCAGGCTCACATACAGGAACTCAAAACCAAGGAGGAGAAACTGAAGGAAGAGATTGGTGAGTCTCTCTCTCTCTGTTTCTCTCTCTCCCTCTGTCTTTGTCTGTCCGCCTGTCTCTCTCTCTCTCTCTCTCTGCATGTCTCTTTCTTTCTTTCTCTCTCTCTCTCTGCCTGCCTCTCTCTCTCTCTCTCTCTCTCGTTCTGCTTTGAATACTCACACAGGGATCCATTGTTCACACACCAGTGAGTGATGTCTACTGTCCAGCTGGCGTGTGCATCATCTGCGACAGACATAGACAGTTTTACTGAAATATAAGAGTGAATATGGTGAACGCATTGAAACAGTGGTTGCAGGATAAATCTGTTGACTGTGTATTGCAAGTGGAAGATATATACATTTGTTCCACAGTTTTACAGTATAATGTTTAATATAATTTAATATAAAATGTTTTGTACACCGCTCACATGTGCAGATGTGAAAACTGCATTCGAGGCAAAATAGGCCAAGCGAAAAACTTGACAATCAGAAAAAGCCTGTGCAGCTGTGTATCACGGTTCTCATTATGGATGGACTTTGGTCTTGTAGAGTCACTGAAGTCCCAGGTGGATCAAGGTGAAGAGAAGACCTCCAAAATGAAACAGCTGCTAGTAAAAACCAAGAAGGACTTGACTGATGCCAAGAAACATGTGAGTCCTGCAAGCTGATTGATTGATTGGTTGTCACTCTAACATCATTTTACATACTGAGTATCCAAGAGTAAACAATTTAATGAGATGGAATCACTGGAGTGGGAGGAGTTATGCTAATTTTGTCTTTGCCTGACTGTGATTGGCTGGCAGGAGGCAGAACAGATGATTGTGCAGGCATCTTTGAAAGGAGAAATGGAGGGTCTGCAGCAGCAGTTGGAGGACTATAAGGTAAAATAGTGTAAAAGAATGAGAGTGCCCCGGTTTTCTGTCACCGGACTGTATTCAGCCTGTCTTCAGTTAATGATTTTAGCTGATGTGTCAGTTTGTAATTGGCTCTGTTGATGAATGATGAGCAAGTTGGGTTTTTTTTAGGTAGGAGTAAAATCAACGTGCCATCTACTGGAGGACAGAGCCATTTATCATTGTAGACAAGTCGTTTGTGTGTTAACCATGCGTCTGTGTGTGTGTGTGTGTGTGTGTGTGTGTGTGTGTGTGTCTATGTATGTATGTGTATATGTGTGGGTGCGCTGTAAATCTGATTCATATGTTCCTGTGTCTGTGTGTGTTCTAATGCTGTTGTGTGTGTGTGCGTGTGCGTGTGCGTGTGCGTGTGCGTGTGTGCGTGTGTGTGTGTTTGTGTGTCTGGGTGTATTGTAATCCCAATTTGTGTGTGTATGTATTTATGTTCCTGTGTCTGTGTGTGTTCTAATGCTGTTTTGTGTGTGTGCGTGTGTGTGTGCGTGTGTGTGTGCGTGTGTGTGCGGTGTGTGTGTGCGTGTGCGTGTGTGCGTGTGTGCGTGTGTGTGTGTGTGCGTGTGTGTGTGTGTGTGTGTGTGCGTGTGTGTGTGTGTGTGTGTGTGTGTGTGTGTGTGTGACCCTCTGTCCTGACTCAGATCCAGTGCAGTGAGTTGACTGCTGAAAAGCACAGGTTACAGGAGCAGTTGAAAACGGTGAATGAGCAGCAGCAGAGAGCAGCCGTCTCTTTCCAAAACAGACTGACCACTCTACAGGAGGAATGTAACTCCGCTAAGGTAGGATCTGCCGCTCTTTACTGATACCCTTCTCTCTCTCTCTCTCTCTCTCTCTCTCTCTCTCTCTCTCTCTCTCTCTCTCTCTTTCTTCCTCTCTTCTTCTCCCTTTGCGTCTTTTTTCCAACTCTTTCCAAACAGCTGAAGGCTTCACTCTCCTCTGTGAGTCTGTTTCACTGTATTCTTTCCCTCAGGTTATATCTTCTCTCCTCTCTCTTCTCTCCTCTCTCTCTCTCTCTCTCTCTTTCTCTCTCCTCTCTCTCTCTCTCTTTCTCTCTCTCGCTCATAGAGACACACACACACACACACAGACATATTTGCATACATATACACTGGTGGCTCATCAGAAAGAGGACTTTGCCTTGAGAGGGTTGCTGCATTTCTAAATAGCACTATAGATTTTCTATTTCAGCGGTCTGCAAGTCTGCACCATTGCTAAATGGCTTAAACAAAACTTAATTACCGAATGGCACTCGTGAGTGATTTTCCCTGCAGGCCTAATGGTTGCTGATGGATAGCATTCCTCAGTCCCTCTGCTAAAGGAAGGAGCTCACTCTTTCTCCTCGCTCCTCTGGGAATCGCTCTCTCGGTTTTACTCATTCATTCCCAGACAACCTGACAATTCCAAAAAAAAAAAGTCAGAAATTAGCAGTTCCATCAAACTGAATCAAAATCAGTGGTCTGTTCCAAACTGCGTACCTTATGTTGAACAGTGCTGAGATCTGACCAAGATGTCACAAGGCTAATAGCATAATAGCCGTGTGGAACATTTTTGGGCGTGTTGGAGGCGTGGCTGTTTTGGAGGCGTGGCCAGGGTCGTTTTACGTAACAGTGGTATTTTCAAGAGAACGTATCAGCCCTTGGTACTGTTAGATATAAGCTCAAACACACATGGGTTTTAATCATTTGAAATATCTACATTCACGTCACGTTTCCGATATTGAAATGCCTTCACAACACCAATACTGATCTTACGAGACAGTTAATCGTTGTTTAATGTGTGTTTGCTGATTTTTATCTTAATTGGTGTGATTTGATTCGTAGGCGGAGCTTGAGGTGACAACCTCAGCGATCGTTTTGAAATATATTTGGTGATTTTTATTTTAATAAGAGTGTTTTTGACGCACAGGCTGCGCTCCAGACGACTACCTCAGAGTTTGAGAGCTACAAGGTTCGGGTTCACAACGTCCTGAAACAGCAGAAAAGTAAAACACAGGCCCAAAACGAAGGAGATTTCTCCAGACAGGAGAGGTACATTTCACTGTGCATTTTTTTGGTGGTTTTTGTTGTTGTTTATGTGGGTTGTCCTTTCAAACAGTTGTTATCCTCACTGATAATGCAGTGTTGTTACTGTAAGTCTATGGTTAAGACATCACCATATTTGCAGTATGATGTCATTACTGCAAGTGTATGATTTTGACATCACTGCTCATCCACTGTGATGTCATTACCATAAATTTATGATTAAGACATTGCTTTAAATACACTGTGATGTCATTTTTGTAACTCTGTGTTGTTGGAATCACTATTCATGTGTTATGATGTCACTACTGTAAGTGTCTGGTTTATACCTCAGTGTTCCTCCACTGTGATGTCAATACTTTAAGATTTTGGTTATTGCTATTGCACTGTTATGTCATTACTCTATATGTATGGGTTTTACACCACTACTAATGCATTGTGATGTCATAACTGTATGTATATGATGTAGATGTCCCTGTTACTCAACTGTTATGTCATTATTGTACATGGACAATTAGAACATCAGCGCTAGTGGACTGTGATGTCATCACCGTATCTGAATTGTGTTGGTCATAGCTGTGATTTTCTATGATGTCATAGTTGAGATAGTTTGGTGCCTGTACATTTCTCTCTTAAAATCTTTCCTGATCGTGTGTCTGTGTCTGTGTCTGTGTCTGTGTCTGTGTGTGTGTGTGTGTGTTTGTTCCACAGAGAGCACATGGAGAACACGCTGGAGCAGCTGCGGGCCCGGCTGCAGGACAGCCAGCAGAACCTGCAGGGCAGCACGGCAGAGCTCCAGCAGCTCCAGCAGGAACATGACACACTGCTGGAGAGACACAACAAGATCCTCCAGGAGACCGTCATCAAGGAAGCCGAGCTCCGGGAGAGGTAAACGCCCCCGGCCACGCCTCCTCCGGCACCTCATCGGCAGAGGGAAAGCGCGTGTCAACAACGTCAGGGTTCAAATTAAACTGACAAAAACCAGAGGCCAACAGAACTGGAGAATCTGTGTGCTATCTATCCCATATAAAAGCTAAAATCAGTTGACGGGACCTACTGTTTTCCATCAGTTTCAATTATGCTCACACAGGCATCTTGCGTTTATGTGGTTTATGAG
>NC_044504.1:5213340-5220840 GCF_902362185.1 Chanos chanos
CACACACATATGATATATACACACACAAACGCCTACATAAAAAAACACTCACATGCATACACACGCTCCTATGGACACAGACACACAAACACATAAATAAGCACACACATTCACACTTTCTAGCGCATTTACACAATATTTTGAGTGAGATATTATAAAACCAGAACCAGTGATGAGAAGAAGAATCAGAGCATTTCTGTCTGTGTGAAGTGATGAAAGTGCACCAGGAAGGAAGGTAAAAATCGGTCATTCTGACCGTGAACGGGGTACTCCATTATTAAATGTTCCTTTGTCGGCTTCTGAAGTGTATTTTCTCTCTCAAACTCAACTTAACACAAGCAGGTTGGAGTGGAGTTATTGATCTTCTTTGGATTTTAGATGACTGGTCTCTACACATTGTCTTTCATACCTGGCTGCAACCAAATGTCCCCTAGTGAGATAATAAAATGTAACTTGAAACTTGAACGTGGATCTGATTTGGATCTCACTTCTTTAAAATCAGACAAAATATCTGCCATTTCAAAAAAATATTGGTCACTAATCTTACAGGTTGCACAATCATACAGTGGTACATTCCTAACTGATTAAACCCCTAAGCACAATGTGTATCCTGTTTTATGTGTGTGTGTTGTGTTGTATATAATGTGAACGGATGCGTGTTTACAGGTGAAGATGAAGCCTCGGCGTCCAGAGGGTCGGGCTGGACCAGTTACCTGCACAGCTGGTCTGGGATCCGATGAGCCTGTGATCTCACTGCAACTCTTGCATCATCAACGCGTTCCAATTACGGCGCTGTGACTGTGTGGACACACACACACACACACACACACACCTGTCTCTTAAACACATCCTCACACACATGCTACACTGCTTTTACACCGCCTTGCAGATCTCTATATTTTTGATAGACTATTTTTTTTTTATATACATATATGTAATATGTGATTTATCATTATCATTGGTACTTGAATTGTCCACCCTGACTGGATTTCTACCCAAATGTTGGGTATAGTTACTGAGTTATAGGCTCAGACTGACCAGAGCTTAGCACACAGGTTTGAATTTCTTGCATATGCAGAACCAGTTAGATTGCATATGATGGGTGATTGACTGATGCCTTGAGCAATCCCTGACCGGGGTACTGCTTTTATACTAATAGCCATAGGAAAACCAAGAGGTGTTTTAGTAATTCAGCCCCTCTTTTCGATATTTTAGTTATGCGGTTCACTGGTTCGATTTTACAAAGAGATTCTTTACAAGGGTGCTTATATTTCCTAGCATTAGAGATTAAATTAATGTCACATCCCGTGTCCTTAGTCCCGTGCTATTCTAATTGAGCTGTTGACACGGATTCTGGTAGATGTGGGGTTTTTTGGTTTTGTTTTGGTTTTTTTTTTTGTATGTTCCAAAACACTATTGCGAAACATTAAGAATATATACACCCATATCCCACAGGTGCGGTATTATTAGTAGAATGATAGATGAACCATAATCAGCTTTTGTAAGAAAGACGTATGGATAAACACATGTACGATCTGAAAAACCGTAGTCAGGTACATAACAATATTTCATCCAGTATCTAAGTAAATAAAGCATAATAGTTGAATGCCTTGCGGTTGCAGACCCGTTCTCACAATGTACTTTTGCCTTCTATCACACGCTGGTTAACACTGGGAAATATGAAAACATATCCTCATTCGCCAATAGAAGATTATAACTAGGTGATTACTGTTTTTACTCTGACGGCTTAGCGCGAGACTTTGGCGAGGAGGTCAACGGTGAAACTTGCCTGGGATAACTTTTCACCAACAATCACATCATCTCCTGATCACTCGTACGTTACTCACCTTACCTAAGCCGTCATGAATACAGATTTCTTTTTGTCGCTTTTTTTGTTTGTTTGTTTGTTTGATTTTTTTGTTTTGTTTTTAACGTAAAGCTCACAAAAGGGACCAAAATCTAGAGAGAGTATATTATTTGACTGTAAATGTACATATATCGATAGAGTGATTGTTTTGTGCAATCGCGGCAGCTGCTTTACTTAATTTTCTGACCGAGGAATGACATTAATGAGGTCTACATGGAATGTATTTTATTTAACTTCTGCTATATAAATCGAGCCCTAAGTTATTCTGAAATATGTAATTGCTCTCACACGGGAAAGAAGTGTTTTGAGCAGTTACATTTTGGTGTGGTTAATTTTATCCAGAAGTGTTTGTTTCCTCGTTTTGGGTGAAGTTGCAGGTTGCAAAAAAAAAAAAAAAAAACCTGTACAAGTGTTGAAATTAAACTGGCATTTAAACTGTTAAGACTTTGGTAACAAAGACTCCAAAAAAAAAGAGAGAAAGAGAAGACATGGAAATGTACTGGTTTTGACAACTTTAATCAGCACAAGCTGTAACTGTGAATTATAATAAAAGCGACCATGTGAAATATGAGATGAGTGGATTTTTTTAGGGTTTGATGGAACTGTTTGTGTGAATTCGCCTCGTTACCCCCGGGCATCAGTAAAAAAGGATTATGCATATGGTTTTATTCTTTGGTTAACTGCGTGAAGTAGCGCTATTTTGGGTTTGTGCATAGGAAAACTTTTTTTTTTAATCTCAAAATGTTTGTCATCTACTTTTAATAGTTGGTCATATTTGCTTAGTTGTAGAAATATTAATATTTTTCTCGCTCATCAAATAAAATCGAATTTATAATCATCGTGGTATTTTGATTTGGTCAGCTATGCTAACACGAATATAGAAATTCCTTCATGCTCCGATATACGTCCTAGGGACATATACAGTATGTTTCCAGAATAACCTATGAAAAATCCTATCATGGTAGACTTCAAATCAAAGTTCAGACGGGGCGGGTCTATCCCAGTTGAATGACAATCCCGCTTTACTCACTCTCCGGGGAAGAGGCGAGGCCGTTTCGCCATTACGAGGAAAAGTGTAGCCGTTCTATCTTATAGTTTGTTGCTCTTTTCCGAGAGAATCAGAAACGTGAGACAAATGTTAAAGGGCTGAAACTAAGAGCTTGAGAAGTGATGTTGGGGGTTGCAGATATGAACGGCAGGTAAGAAAAATAAAAGCAGATGAAATCTTAGCTTCAAATGTGTCTATTGAAACCTAATCATTTATTCATATAGAATGCGTCAGTGCAAAAAAAAAAAAAAAACTATTTTGTCTGGAAACGTTTGTGTTTTGTTTTCGAGGACTGTAAGAGTGCATCGCAAGGAAGCCTCGTGCATGCGTGCGAATGTGTGTAGGAATGCATTGTTCTTTAAGTGCTGCGTACGGATTTCCTCCTATAACCACCTCTATGTGTACGGTCCCCCCGGATATGACCGTAACATTGATGAGAAATGTTCGTATCGTGTCGTGCCCTTCTGGTCTTAGGTTGTGATGTGGACAGTGCGTTCTATCAAAGAGCAAATGAGAACATCGATAACGACTTTTCCAGTGTCCTAGATAAAGATTTTTTTGAGTGTCCTGCAGTTGTTCTGTAAAATGTAAACTATTTTTCATTCTCCACAAATCTTTCTTCAAGTATTAGGCCCACGTTATCAAAAGTAAGTCTCATAGTAATTGCAAAGTTTTGTTCTAAAGTGGTGAGACACCTCTGAATAATGACGCTTAAGATTTGAACTTAAATGCGCTGTCGACGATTTTTGCACTGATTTTTTTTCGCATTCTTTCGCAAATGGAATCATCAGATTATTTTCAGTGACGCATGGGTCCTTCAAGACCTGTTAGAGATCAGCCGTTCTGGACTTTATACTATCATATTTCGATTTCTTAATTACATATTCATGTACATTTTACACCCGTCACAGAGATCAAAGTCAATTTCAGAGTTTTTATTTTCCCTTCTGCATGGCACAGTTGGCACAACATACAAGAGGATTGGTATCTCATTGACACAGGAAGTCTGTTTTTTCTCTCTCCAAACTCTCTCCCCTCCAGAGACAGCGAAGGCCTCAGCATCCTCTGCCAAATACACCATTAGTCGTTCGCCACTGGAAAAAAATTGCTGCCTGTACAGAATTTGTGTGTAGTGCAAATAGGCATTAGTAGCAGCTAAAAAATGACCTCAAGCAGACAGTAATAACCTTTGGAACAGCGGCACAGCTGACCAGTTCATCCAGTTGGTCACATCCGCTGTTTAAATATAGTAACACCGCATCTGGATGAAATTGAGGGCTAAAAATGTCTTATTCCCCCAGATGAATGAATGCTATGTCCTTCTATATTTTGCTGACGTCAGAATACTCACTCATAAACCACGTTTGCTTTGCAACGGAACACACTTTTTCGTGTAGTATGAATTTAACGATTTTATGTTATTGACATGTTTTTGACACCCGTTGACTTACTTATAGACACACCTGTCAGTTATTGTCATCAACAAAGTACAGATGTAAGTATGGTGCAATATATCGTTAGATATACGGTATAGTGAGCTTGCTAGGGATCGTCCTGTGAGTGGGTAATTCCAATATCTATTATCGCACTATTTCAGGAGGTGAGTCATACCCCTGGAGTCAGGTCTCAACACGTCTCTTGATTCCCCTGCTCCGAACCTAACCCTTTATCACAACAAATAGATAAATGCAAGTAGTCGGGTTCCTCAGAGCGTAGGCGACTCTTTACCGGTCAGTGCGCTCCGTAACGAGTAGCATATCTGTGCATAAGATAAGTAACGTTCAAGTAAACAATGAAAGGGGTAGAGTACGGTCATGACTGAAAGCCTTCGCCTCCCTCGTGTGAATGAATAGCCGAATTGAGGCCACTCTAGGCTGTAGCTGGGAACGTAGCTAGTACCACACCCTGACCAAGAATGGCTCGGATAGACCACTGGCACCATTCCCAAAGGCACACTGGGCTCTGCAGGTTCTTTAAGGACATGGCCGTAGCCATGCTATGCAGGATATCCCCTTACTGATACATAAAAAAAAATCACTCCTGTGTTTATAGTTTTGGGTCGTAATGACGGAAAGTCTGGGATGAGTCACTGAGTTTCATTTCTCAAGTCTTTCTCAGTCTCTCTGTAACACTGAGGCCTCTGATTACTGCCTACAGTAACAGGTTTGAAAAACTCCCAGTCGTTCATACAGCTGTATGTAGTAACGCGGGGCAATTTCTGGCTGTTTTACTCAAACAAGCTTTACGTTTTACAGTACTCTTTGCTTATCGTCTTGACGCTCCAGAAAGTATTAGCAAGGTGTTATTTACAAAACCATGTTTATGACACTGAAAATGGATTTAACTTTGTTTTTCCGTAAATCAGCACTTGTTGACAAAACTGAGGATTACCTTTGTCTCTTCATCTGGGGGTGTAATTTTTTGTCCTTAAGGATTTGCCCTGGGTCTTTTTTAGGCCTCCATTTTTGGTGTATACCATTACGGAAATCTAAAAATCTAGTTAAATCTAGTTAGAAAAAAACATTCTTTTTTTTTTTTTGACCAACCATCTATTGTAACAGATCTGAGTCAAATCTGAGTTAAAACCATCAGGCTTAACGTAAGAAAATTCACATAGTGAGGCTTCAAATACAGAGTTTCACAGTGGAAGCTGGTGTGTGTGGAAAACAGGCACATTGACAAAGTCTGTGGTTTTAAGTAGACTATGGATGGCAGGGAGTTTCCTCTGGTTTAATCTCCAGTATACAGCATCCTCATGCAATATAATTGGTCTCCACCTAGTGACTCATGGTTGACAACCATGAAACAGCTGTACATGGAACTTATAATATAGGTCACCACTGCCCGGTCTGAAACAACAAGAAGTATAATATGTTTTCATATAATCTCTCTCTCTCTCTCTCTTTTTTTTTTTTTTTACCATGAACCCCCTTATTTTCTGATGTTTACGTCCAATTTTTTATTTATTTTTTTTTTTTTTTCATCTGAATGTCAGTGTCGTTTTATGACATTTACGAATTGTATTGCTTGCATACATACTATATACCTGTACTATTAGAGTTGAAAGATCTTTGTCGAATCAAGTTTGAGCGATTTCTCTGTGATTGTTATAGCTCCATCTAGTGTTCACATGGGGAAATGTGAAGTTTAAATGTGAAGTTGTAATTATGGCTTTTGAATCGCATTCCTCAGATTAAATTGCAGAAAAGTTGTTTACCCTGCGGGAACAATAACTGCGTTCGTTTGCACTTCCTCTCTTGTTTATCCTAGTGTGCATAATTTCAGCCACATTTACAGCCTGCAGTTAACATAACATTTAAACAGTAACATAAATTATATTTCTATGACATTGTTCAGTTACTAACTAAAGGGATGAAGTTGTTTTTTTTCTGAGAGCACATGACTTATATATGCTTCATGAACCATTTTAACCATTTTATTTTAATAATTCAAAATATCTCGGGTTGTTCATGTCTTTGTCTACGTTTTCATTGGCTTCAACCTGTGTTTAAAGCCATCAAATAGATCTCATAGACCTTAAGTTATCAAATTTCTGGCTCTGTCCAAGTAAAGGTAACTCTTCTTCAGTAACATCCCTCATCTTAATAATCAGGGTGTCAGGGTGGGCAGGGGAGAAACACTGGGGAAATGCCTTCTGTTATTGCCTACATCATTACCATAGTTATGGCTGATTCATTTGTTCCAGGTATAATATGTTTCATTGGCGAGCTAACCACTCATCAGTCTGTTTTAGGAGGTAGCGGAAATCAGTAATCTGCTGAGCTGAAAACCTTGCAGTGTGTGTTACCACAAAACACCGAGCACGTCACTGGTCAGTTAAGAGTCAGTCAACAGGGCCTGAAACGGCCCTAAATGCTTTGGGGTTAACAGTGACCTCTGGATGATTACAGGATCTTCATCCAAACGCAAGGTTAATGAGTGTTTGTCAAACCGTCAGCTTGAGAGAGAGAAAGCGAGAGAAAGAGAGAGAGAGAGAGGGAGAGGGAGAGAGAGAGAGAGAGAGAGATACACACTAGCTGTCTGCAGGAAGTGATGTGGCTTTTCTGTCACAACAGCAGTGTGACAGAGTTGGATGGGTTTTTAGAGAAGTTCTGCATTGTTACAGCAAGGTCGGCAGAGTTGTTTCAGAAACAAGTAAGTCATGGTCAAAAAATTTTTGCTTTATAAAGCATGAAATCTAGTATTGTTGATTTGCACGTGCTTTCATCCCTAAGTTTTTGTTTTGCTGCGGAAAGTGCCGTAGAGCACTGAAACCAGACGCATGGTAGGTTCCTTCCTTTAAATATAGTTTGAATTAATGAGCGATCAAAATTATGAATTACTGATATTCTAATACATAATTGGTCGAGTTTATTCAGAAATGTCTTGTTCCAGGTGTTGTTTGCCTGATTAACAGGTGTTTGGTGGTATTTTTTTATTTTTATTTTATTTCGCTTTGAGCTGGTTCATTTTGAGCTTTATTTTATGCTACTATACCTTTTCTATTCACAAGGGGGCAGCACTCGTCCCCATTTGCTCGACACGCAAACGGCAGTTTGGTTTTTATCTCAGTGGTGAGACAAGC
>NC_044504.1:5225840-5295840 GCF_902362185.1 Chanos chanos
AATGCTTATGTTCTGGTGACTGTTTGATACAGAATTTGTAGGTCCAGTTTCTGGCTAAAGAGATTTTTTTAAGTTTTTAGTTTGTTTGTTTGTTTGTTTTTGTAACTGACTGTGCATGTTCATGTGAGAAATAAATGCTTAAGATTGCTGTGAGGAAGTTTGTTAGTGAAGGAAATTACGGAGTGGTTTGCTCTTTTCTGAGGTTCTGTTTAGTATCCACATCCCTTTTCTCGGAGCCCAGGTGTTCAGTTCACAAGAAGAAGATCGTCCATGCTCAGTTTTTCCCAACAAATCTCTAATCGCATTGAGGCTGTTGTATCAGCTGTTTCTGCCTTCCCACATGTGATAACTCATACATGTAGACATGAGAAGAAGTTTTTCCTCCATGTTTTATGGCACCCTGACCAGTCTCATGATTTTCAGTCGCAGTGGTAACTGTTAATGGTTGTGTTTGCTCGGCTCCGGAGCTGCTTGTGTCTTCTGTAGAGTTGTTTACCGACAGCTTGTTAAGATGGGCTGGCGGTTGCCTAGAGACCACGGCCGTATACCTGACAAGGCCCGGCCAGCTCATCATTCCCTTCTACCCCCAAAGTAAGCAAAAGGACCTGTCCAAAGCCATAAATCTCTCTCTCTCTCTCTCTCTCTCTCTCTCTCTCTCTCTCTTTCTCTACCTCTGTGTATGAGACTGAATGCTCATCTACTCTAAAAGAACACCAGTTTTCAGCAAAACAAATATGCACCCAGTTTGACGTATTCATTTGCTGTGATGTGTAGTATGTTGCGGTTAGTCTATGTGTCTATGTCTGCATTGCAAAATCCTTCCATGAGTGTTGTTTGCTCCGCAGAAGATAAACACAGCCGATTTACAAAAGGAACAGCCCTTGAGTTAAGCAAGCGTGTTTCTAATCTGCAGTGTGTTTGTACTTGTTCACAATGTCGGGCTTTGAAAATGGAATCTGTCATATGCTGGAACAGTGTCAAGAGTCAGCGCTTGGTTTTCATTCGAGCAAATGCGCGCGCACACATACACACACACACACACAAAAAAAACATAAATTGAGCAATACTACAGCTGTGTCCAGTCACAAACAGCCAAGTTCTCACAAACGAAGTCTCATGGAACAGTTAGTCATCCCTCTGTTCGAATAAAAAATGTTGGCATAGGTTGTGGTAATCGCACAAATGAAGATCCTGAGAATTTGGCAGGGACCTTAAGATCTGGAGGCTGCCCTTTGTTTACCCTTCATAATCTTTCATAATACCTCTCTTAAGAATTTGAATGTAGCATCTCTTCTAGCTCACTCTGATGTCATAACCTGTTCCCCAGACTTTCTGTTTTAATCTGATCAGAGTTTGGTCTGTTTGAAACAATCATGATTAACACCAGTTTGGGTCCATTTACAATAGCAAAGTACCAAGTAGATCATTAACTCGTATAATTTATTGGAGATGCTAAATAATATTTAGACACCATTATGAGTCATTGTGCATTGTATCAAGGCTAATACAAACACACTGATTCTGACAGAGGTGCTACTTCTAACTTAAAACAGTGTGAAAATTTAATATGAATATCATGATCACAACCCAATCATTATATCATTATGTGGTTTGTTAGGATCTGAATGCTGGTGTTCAGAGTAGTACCTGCCAGTTGGAGTTGATGTGATACTTTTTTTTTTATCTTTATGATTAAGCAATGTGTCTTGCACTGCCCTAAATGTACAAACTCAACAGTTCAGCATCTCAAACACTCGTAAAACCCCCAATGTTTTGACTTATTGTTTCCAGTCAGGCTGGTTATTTGTGTTCTTCACTTGATTTAGTGCAAAAGGCCCACACAACATCCTCTGATCACTAGAAGACAGGAGCCAAGTTTGCTCTGATGTTGGTGGGTTGTGTCTTTTTTGCCTGTGTATCTCTACAACTTCAGCCCCAGTTATGAACAGAGGTTATTGATATGGAATCTACTTTAACTGTAGAGTGACCAAACCCTTAAAATGAACCCTAAATCCACGGCCCACTGCTGCATCCTGTGCCCAGTCCCTAACCTCACCATAAAACCAGTTTGCTTCACAGCAACTCGCAGCAACTGTGGAAAAAAAAAACTTTATTGACAGCAAGGGCCATAGACTCATTGAGGTCCTGTGTTCAGCCCTCTTTACGTGGTCCGTCGACTGTTACATCATCACCTCTCCATACTTTACTGTGCTGATATCTGTGCTGAGTCTGTTTGAGGCTGAAGCTGTAGATTAGATCATCTTTTTTTTTTTTTTTAATGTTTGGCTTGCGGTGGTTTTGATGTGCTATGCAAAGCTAAAGCGCGATATAGGAGTAGCAGACATAACTCAGTGAGGTGTAGTCTGGTGTTGACAGCTGGCTTCAGCCATATTTAGGGTAACCTTCGTGTCTCCAGGACTGAGTGAGGTCTCAGAGGCTGTTGGAAAGCCAGTCAACACCCCCAGACTAGAAGATCAAAGCTGGATCAGTGTCAGTCAGTAAACAGTCAGGTTCCATACGTGGCACATAGACATGGATGTGCGCTCACACAGTCACACAGATACCTACAAACACGTACCTATGGACAAACAGGTACAGGCACACATGCATGAAGATATATACACGGCTGTGCAAAAAATAACTTTCATATACAACCATATACACTTACATACACACACACTGCTACCTACAAAGGCATGCACATACACACAAACACACACACACACACAATTACACACCCTTGTAGTCACTCGCACACACACAAATGCATTCGTGCGCACACACACACTCAAATGCACTCATGCACACAGACACATGAGTGCATGTGCGCGCACGCACGCACACACACACACACACACACACACACACACAAACACAGAACACTGTGCAAACAGGTACACACAGAGACAGAGACATCACATACATACACACGTGATTGAAAAGGCAGTCTCACACAGACACACACACACACACACGCACGCACGCACGCACAAACAGACGCTCACAGTGTTTATGGTTTGTGTGGCACTGTTGAAGAACAGACTGTTCAAAAACCGATCTAGTACCACATTTGTGCTCCATCATGCTATTAGTGATAGGCCGGTGGCCAAAACAGCCTGTGTTCGTTCACTGCACTCACGTCCTTCTACAAAGATAAATGAAATGGCTACAGGTCAATCTCTTAAAGTGCATCAGAACAGCTGGGGAAAAGTTGACAAGCTGTTGTACAAATAGCTTCACACAGCTGTGGGGTCAGTGAAAAAGGTCTGTAATGAGAATGTATGAAATGTGTTGGGGTTTTTTTTTTTCTTTCTTTCTTTTTTTTTTTTACTTTAGCCTGTGTGTGAGTGAATAAATTAAAATCAAGTCAGGAGATTATAGCCCCCCCCCCCTTCCCCCTTCCCCCTTTTTTTATTTTTTCGTGGAATGGGGTCTATGCTCGTCTAGAGTGTTACCCACTCTATTCAGTGCTCTGTTGCTGCATTGCTCCTGTGACCCTGTGCCACAGAACAGGTTTATGGGGTGTTTTATTTTTACCGCGGCAACTTCAGCTGTCACTTCCCATAAAGTCACTGAATGGCATTAACTCACTCACGTTCCAACAGGCCATTATGACACAGTTATGGAAAGAAGTTAACGCACGTTTCAGCATATCAATGTTACTCTCTCCCGCCAAGTAACTGCGGGTGACGTACTGTATGGTCTTGTTCTCGTTTTGTCGCTTGCTTGCGTTGGAAACTTTGCGAGCTCGACTCTTCGGCGGTTACCCTGTTTTTCTGTATGAGGTTTTGTGCCCGGCTGAGATCTGGTAGAATGGAACAGAAAAAACAAAATCACTCTCGTTGCCTGACATAACACCTGCTTGGCTGGAATGTAAACAGCGTGTCCAGGAATAGGCTGCGCTCGCGGGACAAAGGGGAACCGTTGAGTTCTGGTCATCAGGCTATTGTCTGTTAATTCCTTCACTCAGTTACGAGAATAATGACGATCCCTTAACTGCTCTCTCATTACACAACACATTTTCAACTGCGCTTCAGCTGCCAACGCTGCCCTCTCTGCTGGAACGCACCGTTTGATTAGATATGCAAAGCATGATAAAAATGACAAAAAACAATATTACTGAATAGCTATAGATCATGCCTGTACTGAGGGAAATGTTTAATCATTTAGTAATTTTTTTTTTTTTTTAGCTCGTTCAAGACAGGTTAACAATTGGTCAATGCATTCATTTTTCACCAACCATTGGCTGTGTTATTGTTTAACAGTACAAGTTAGCATGAACCACCACCAATATTAGTGACCATGGCCATGACTGTATCCTTTGATTATAAGCTCATCACAGTGTAACCAGTCAATAAAGGAGGCACAGTTTGTAGACTTCCTGTTTTGCGTACTGCCTGGCTCTTTGTCCTGTAGCCGTTTCCTGTGATGTTGTAATTGGACCAGCACAAGACGGTCAACGGTGAACCACAGAAAGAGACAGTGCCAAATGCCCCAGCAAAGCAGTTTGTGTGACACAGACCGGCTCCTCTCCCGAGGAGCGGAGGAGGGGGAGCGCGGGGGCGGGGGGGGGGGGGGGGGGGGGGGGGAGATGTGGAGGTGGAGGGAGGTGGGTGTGAGTCTTCGCTCTCCTGTAAACATACGTAGAGGCAGCTGCCAGTACCTAGTTTGGCAATGCGGCTATATTGGGCACCTATTTGTGGAATGCTGGAATCACAGAGTCTAGGATGTAGGGACGAGAAGAGATTTTTTTTACTGTTTAAAAGTCCCCCACTGTGATGCGGGAAGAAGAGAAAAATAACTACAGAATATTAGAGGGAGGGAGAGAGAGGGAGAGAGAGAGAGAGACTGTTGCACAGATTTAGTCGCAGTGACAGAAGAATTCGATGATTCACATGTGTCAGCATTAACATGATTCATTTTAGGACTTCCTCCATGATATATGTTTGAGGTCTTTCTGTCATCTGAGAGCCAAAAAGATCAGTCATTAATACAATGGAAGGCTTTGAGCTGTTAAAATGATTCTATAAACAGTTTTGATTTATTCCATAAGACTAACCCCTTTGCTAACTTGTCCCATATGCTAACTTGTGGTTGCCTAACTTAAGTGGATATGCTAGCTCAACCTTGCGGTAGCATTTTACGTAGCGGTGTGGTACAGTAGCTACTACTTCATTTTGAGTTGTTCTCTTTCTCTTCGTTTGATGGACAATGCAGCGAAACAATGCCATTCATGTTACAGTGACTTATTATACATTCTGTGAGTTTTTCTGTAGTTTTACTTTTTTGTTTTTGTTTTTTTCTTTCCCCTAAATTTTCACGTTATTGTTTTATCCACACATGGATGCACTTTGTCTCCAACTTCTGAGTTCTCATCGTCAGCTGTTAAGCACAGACTACAAACATACACACGCACTAACTCAGAGCCAGATGGACAAGCCCCTCTCACTTCTCTCTTTGGCTTATTCCTCTCATGAGGGAATCATCTCTTGTTCTTTGGGAGCATATTTTGGAGTCCCGCCTCATTTCATAGCTTCAGAAACAACCTTTGTGTCGTAGCTGAAGGTCTGTCTTCACCCTGGCCGCTCTCTGTAGCATCTTGTCCCCCAGTGGTCTACCCTCTGCTCTCTACTATGCTCCGGGGTGGGCTCTTAATTTGAAAGGGTGAGCCTGCCTGTTTCGGAGACACAGAGAGAGAGAGGGAGGGAGGGAGAGAGAGAGAGTGAGAGAGAGAGAGAGAGAGAGGGAGGGAGGGAGAGAGGGTGGAAGAGTGGGAGTCTGAACTGGCTAAAGCTCAGACTGTTTTTCCATTGAACTAGGGCAGTCGCTCTCTCTCTCTCTCTCTCTCTCTCACACACACAGATACACACACACACACACACACACACACACTTACACACAGACTCAGCTGCAGTTGAGCGCTGTGGATTACTCTGAGCGTCTCTTTTGATTTCTTGGAAAGGGAGCAGGGTTTTTTGTTTGTTTGTTTGGGGTTTTTTTGTTTGTTTTGTTTGTTTTTTTCGTCCGTGGACGGTAGATATGGAGGTCAGGAGCCGAGCAATGCCCCCCATGATCCCCGAAAACGGGGAGCCACAGGTGGAGTATAATGGGGTTCAGCACGCAGATGGAGGCGAGGCCGAGGTCCCCGTCTCCAAATCTCAGAGGAGGCGCAGTGACGTCAAAGTGTACAAGGAGTTTTGTGACTTCTATGCTCGCTCGTAAGTTGAGTGGTTTGCTTATACTGAGTGAGTTTGTGTGTTGAAAGTTCCAGAAAAATGCATATACTGTACAAAACCAGTGCGGCGGAACAAACAGTTGGCTGATGAAGAATGTGGTTCGCAGTAAATACATTTTAAAAGGATACTGTGATATGATTGTGTCATTTTAAATAATTTTACATTCAAATTACATACTAAAGAGTCAGCATTTCTGTTAGTATTTCCTGTTCAAGTTGCTCAAAGTAAATATAAAGCAATGTGAACTGGAATAATGACAGTAGAGATGGAATACTTGTGCATTTTTTCTGAGACGGAATTAGATACTTTTGAGGAGGACCCCAAATGTGTTTAACAACTTCCTTTAAAACGCTTTGGCAATCCAAGAGTATTTAAGGACATTGTTTGCAGTGCTTTTTAAAAGTTATTATTGAGGGGTTTTTGTTTTCTGCAATAGGTTCTCTTAGATATGTAGTGCCATCAAAAATAAGTCTCTGAATTAGGTGTGTCTGCATTAGGTGTGTCAAGACCAAAGACCAAAGCACACCAGAGTGTTTTTCTACAGAAACCCTGAACAGGGGGGCAGTTAATGTATACAGTGTCCCATCTCTCGGTCCTTTTATAGACATCAGCTGCCCAAAGGACACTGGGCTTTACATGGGGATATAGGTTCAAATCCCTCAGGAGCTCCGTGGCTTTTTTAGTGTGTTTCACTGTTAGCTTGACTCGCATCATCCTGTAACACTCGTGTTTCTGCTTGTGTCATCTGAGGCTGGTCCATTTCATCGAGATGGATATTTTCAGCTCCGACATTGTCTGTAATACAATCCGTGAAATGGTAGATATTGATGAAAAAGATGGGAGAGGCTTCGCTGTTGACTTATTAAAGGCCCCCTCCTTGGCTGAAATGACTGAAAATGAACTTAACTGAACCCAGATTTGACATAAGGCATATATTAACTGAGGTCAAAGCTTTGTTTTTTGATATTGTGAGTATTTTTTTCGCTCACTCTGTGCGTTCCAAACGGGAGAGGTGGAAATGCCCAATGGATATCTCACTTCCTAACAGTGTTCTCACAGCCAGGCGGGATCTGTCTGACCAGTGAGCTCATGCACATAGGCCAGTCACATTCCTCCACTGCACTGGTCCCTCTTTATACTGTGTATCTTAAAAAAGGCAAAACTGTAATGTTATTACTGCAGCAGTTAACAAGCTGACTTGTTTCAACATGCGTATGAATCCTTTTGGAATAATAAGTAGTATAAGACTACGGTGTTCGTATACATACCAGTGCAGATATTGTGCCGTACTCCTGCGTTAAGTAAAAAAGTGTCCTGTGTAAAAAACACAATTATTGTGGATAATAAGAAATGAGTGTCTGATGCTTTATAATGGCGAGATCATAATAATCTGTTATAATCTGGCTCTTTCCCACTTGTGAGTGTGTGTAATTTAGTATTAATCATAATGTGAGATTAAGCCTTCATGTTGACAACGTCTCAGGATCTCTAACTCCAGAAATCACACTCTGATCCGGTTTAGTTCTGATGCCCCAGGAGTCTGGACAGGTTCATAGGTTCTCGAGCCCGTTGTGCTGGTGTAAGCTGACAGGTTGTAAAACGCGGCGCTTTCCGTGGCATGCTGTCATTTTGATGGAATGCGGTGTCGGAGGCAAAGTGGAGCCGAACGCGTTTTCTGTCGGCGAGAGAGAGAGAGAGAGACCTGCCCTTTCGCGCAGATCTGCTTTTGCGCGGGCAGAGGTGATGTAGCCGTGTTACTATGTGGTGAATTGAGAGAACAGGAATGGATTCCTTTTCAGTACCTCCGCTTGTATGGAGAACAAGGCCCATACATGGTCTCCTTGTCTCCAGAGAGAGAGAGAGAGAGAGAGAGAAAGAGAGAGAGAGAGAGACATGCTGGAATTCTGACCTTTACAAACAAAGCTGGCCAAAATGCCCCCCCCCCCCCTACTCAGCTCTCCCCACCCAATACCCATTCTATGTGTGGGTCCCTCTTTTTCTTTTGCTTTCATTTGACCTTCAGAATAACAGAAGGTGCTGTACAGAGAGATTTAGCGTGTTTGTCGTGACTATTAAACGGCTCTGTTTGTTTGACTGGAGGTACTCTCAAAAACTTGCTCAGCACATTTTCAGAATTCCTCCTCTCTTGAACTGGGGGCTTTTCGTGACTGATCCGAGCGTCGTCAGAGAATTTTCCGGATAACATGCGATGAGGAGGACCGGACACCTCAAAGCACAGGTGTCAGGTTCCCGGTCCTCACAACCCAGAGGGCCTACAGGTATTTGATCTGACTAGGCCCTCAACCACCTCATTTCACTAATGACGAACCCTCTTTGGATGTGTGGGTGAGGTAATTAGTTTCCCTCCTTAGATCTCGGGGGGGGGGGGGGGGGGGGGGGGGGGGTGATTAGTCAGGCAATATAGAGCTCACAGTTCGAGCAAACGCATGTTGAGTCTCGTGTCTCTCTCGAGGACTGGAGCTCAACACCCCCAAAATGTCAAGCATGTCTCCACAGAGGAAGCTCTCTCCCTCTTTCTCTCTCCCTCCCTCTCTCTCTCTCTCTCTCTCTCTCTAACTCTCTTCCTCCACCCCTCTCTCTCTCTCTCTCTCTCTCTCTCTCTCTCTCCCATTCTCACATACACACTATCTGTCTCTCTCTCTCTTTCTCACATACACACTATCTGTCTAATTCAGTTAACTTGATGTGCTTTCAATCATCTAGCAGTATCATGCGGTGAGTGTTATATTTTCTTTAATCAAGCCATCCAAACAGTTTTTTTTTCTTTTCTTTTTTTTTTCTTTCTTTTTTCACTGGGATAGGCAAGGATATATTTCCCAGCTGATATCCCACTGTTAACACAATCTGGAGACACAGATTACTGTCCAACCGTTTTTCCAAAGACAACATTTGGTTTAATTTTCCAACTCAGAACTGGCTTGATCCATCAGTATTCCCACACAGATACATGAAGAACGCAAACATGATTTTTTTTTGGGGGGGGGAAATCCCTCAAGACGCCTCTGATGTGTGTGGGGTAGATTTAATTTAATCAAAGACTTTAAATCCACTGCACTGCTTGACTCTCCAACAACCGACACGGACACTTTTCTCTCTGGTCTTTTGTGAATTCAAAAGCAACCCCTGTAACCCTCTGTAAAATGTGATTAATGCCCTTCTCTCGTTTTCCAAAAGCATGCTAATTCACAGGTGCAGCCCCCCACACCCCCACCCACCCCCTGAACAAAAATGCTGACCCTCTTTTAACAAAAGGAAGCTTAATTAATGGAAGACACTGTTGTCTCTTGTCTCTGTCTCTACAGCAACATGGCAAATGCTTTGGCGAATGCCATCTGCGAACGCTGTAAGAGCGGCTTCGCCCCGGCTGAGAAGATCGTGAACAGTAACGGGGAGCTCTACCATGAGCAGTGCTTTGTCTGCGCACAATGCTTCCAGCAGTTTCCGGAGGGACTGTTCTACGAGGTAGGACTGTCTCCCACTGACAGCGTTTATAATGCCGCGTCCCAGAGACGATGTTGTCACTGAAAAATTAAAAAGTTTGGATATGTGACAAGACAGTATTGTTGTATCACTTGTCTTTACTAATGAAACAACAACAACAAGCAAAAGTATTCTGAATGTCAAACATGTACATAAATGTTAATATTAAACCTAGAAATGCAGTTTTATCTACTGTATCACATTATGGATTTCAACGTTAACATTAAGGATTTCAAACAAAGTCCCAAGCGAAGGTGTCGAATGTGTTAGATGTATTGGTCTATGTTAGTTTCCCCCGATTCATAATTAAATCCTGTTTAATTAAATGTGTATTTGGGAAAAGCTGCTGTCGATTGGTGCAATGTGCAAGTGTTTTGGATCTGGAGTATAACAGAGTGTGTTTCAAACTGATCAGGACTTTTAAACACATACCGTGCTAATCCAGACAAGATTTATAATGTGTGTGTGTGTGTGTGTGTGTGTGTGTATGTTTGTCCCACACTTACTGTGACCTACAGTTTAAATTTGGCCTTTGGCACCCTGCAGATAAAATCCATTATGACACGCGGCCTTCCTGTGCCTTTATTGGTTGCTAAGCCCAGAACATCACTCTGATAGGCCCCATTAGCTATCATATGCCTGCAGTTCTATTGTTAGCAGACACATTGTGTTATTAATGTACCCTGGAGTAGATCAGTGACCAGGAGTCTATCCTGGCAGATCCAAGGGAACGCTCCAGCCCCCGCACACCCACTCTCACTGTAACAGGCTACATCAAAGCCATAGCCTTAGGCCCAGCAAAGTACCCTTCCACTGACATCCACCGAAATAAAAACACTGGAGTCGCGCCTTTGATGTGACTGCAGCTCCTGTGTGCCATAAGGGAAAACTGATCAGACTGGACCAGTTATGGAGGACTTCAAACGAAAGAAAGAAAAAACAAAAAACTCAGCCGTTTTTTAGTGATCAATAGATCAGGACTGTCATTAGCTTTGATGTGAGTGTCATCGCTCATCTGTTCTCTGTCTCGCTCTCATCCTTAACCTGGTTATGTTTGATTTTTCCAGCCGTAGTTTATATCCACTCCATAATGTATTTAAAAAAAAAAAGATCAACAACAAATGCTTTTATTGGATGCCCGACAATGAACGACGGTTTATTGCTGCAGGAAATCTAAACGTTTAGTCCTGCAAGCATAACCCGTCATGGCCAATCGCCATGACGACATCAGGGTTCACGGAACAGGAGTAGCATTTAAAAGACATTATTGGCTGTCTCTGAAGAAATATAGCATGCCATGTACTGCTCCATTGAACCATTTCTCTGTGTGTTCTGAAGCATCTTTATACAGCTCTTCTTTCTTTATCTGTTTATAGTTGCAGTAATACTGTTAACACACAGCAGTGCTCAGGAATATAACTGTCCTCATGCACTTTGCTTATATAAAGGTTTTGGGGCAAGACTCTCTCTCTCTTTTTTTTTTTTTTTTTTTTTACACTATATGTAGGTTGTGCATTGTGGTGAATGCTGGTAACTAGTTGTAGTTTGAACTATGCCAATATTTAAAATCTCTCTCTCTGTCTCTCTCTCTCTCTCTCTCTCTCTTTCTCTTTCTGTTTCTCTTTCTTTTCGTAGTTTGAGGGCAGAAAGTACTGTGAGCATGATTTCCAGATGCTCTTTGCTCCATGTTGTCACCAGTGTGGTAAGTACAGTGTGTTCAGTGGGGGTTCATTTTATAGTCCAACGAGTACCCTAACACTCATTTGTTTTAAAAACTCCAGTAAAAAAAAACCAAAAACAAAAAAAACAGTTTGGATTTTTTTAAATACATTTATTAAGTGGGTCTTCCTTTCTGACTGAAATGTTTTTGCCAAAGTCTCTGATGAAAATGTTTTTGCCAAAGTTTCGAGGCCGAAATGTTTATCAGGCCACACGAGCTCTGTCTGTGTATTTGAACTCTTAATTTTAGAGGCTCTTTTCCATCTGTGTTGTGTTTTCAATGGGGGGATCTCTTGTACTTGAGACTGTTATGTCTTCTCGGTTTCGCGATGTTTGTAGAAGATTTTCATGTCCTCTCTTTGTCGTAGGCGAGTTTATCATTGGGCGTGTTATCAAGGCCATGAACTACAGCTGGCATCCTGACTGTTTCTGCTGTGATATATGTAACGCGGTGCTGGCTGATGTGGGCTTTGTGAAGAACGCCGGCAGGTGAGCTACCGCTTCAGTCAAAAAACCAAGATCTGCATTCATCAGAACTTCCCAGGAACACCCCCAAGATTCCTGCAAAGTCAATCCTACGAGTGAAAACAAGGGTCCAGATGTTTATATAGGTTTTTATATAGGCAAACGTGATGGCAAATGGGGATAGTAAACTTTTCCCAACCCATTGTCGCCTCAGCTCCAAACATTACGGAACGATATCGCACCGTTATTTCTCAGAATTTTATTTGATGGGAGGTCACATTTTTACTTCCAAGCTCTTGTGCTCTTTATCTGCTGTTTATCTAATTGTGAGCGTTTGGTTTCCAGAGATCATCCATTATCCTTGTTTATGAACAGATTCAACTTCTGGCTTCATCTATAAAACTTCTCTGGCAGAATTTTGGTCCCAAAAAGATTCTGACTCATAACGACCAATCATGTCTGGGCAGGGTTTTTTTTTTTTTTTCCCCCATATTTCACTTCAAGATAAAGAACAGTTCCTGCTTACTAATAATCTCTTTAACTCCTGCTAACCTCTGAGTATGAGAACCAAAGTCATTTTTTGACTTGAGAAATGGACATCCAAGCACACTTACCTATAAATCCTGTCTGCAAGATAGCGTAGCCCAGCACTCGTACACAATGTGGTTGCCACCAGTATATGCAACAACAGCTTCAGCTCTAGCAGAACTTTGGCATCTCAAAGGAGGATTGGGTTTTGTATTGTATTCTTTGTTTTTTGTTTGTACTAGGTTCAAATGTGCGTTTAGTCTCTTTGCACGTTGCCCTTTGAAACGACGTTAATCGTTGAATTGTTCCTCCTCTTTCTGTTTTCCCGCTCTCTGACAGACACCTCTGTCGCCCGTGCCACAACCGGGAGAAGGCTCGAGGCCTGGGCAAGTACATCTGTCAGAAATGTCACGCCATCATCGACGAGCAGCCCCTCATCTTCAAGAACGACCCCTACCATCCGGACCACTTCAACTGCACCAACTGCGGGTCAGTACGCTAACCCTTTATCAGTCAGACTAGCAACAAACCATCAATTTCATACCATGTTTTTATGACTAGAAGCCATTATTTAAACATGGTATACCATGTTTTTATAACAACTTTTTGTTTTTTTTAAAATTTATTTTACAGTCACAGTTATGGGGTTTTGTTTTTCCTTTGCTCTGAACTGATTTGTTGGCCGATTAGAGCACAAAAACAGTTTAATGGGCCAGCGTGAAACATTGTGTCAAATGCTGCCTTTAGTTATAGGAGGGACAAGTTGACATAAAGTGTTCCCCAACCCAGTTAAAAGTTCCAGGAGAATTTTTGGACTTCATATTCTTCATGAGGAACTGAGGATCATGGGAATTATATGCCCATCTCTGCGTAGGGAACTGAAAATCTGTTCTTTTAAGAAAGTTCTAGCATCTGTAGACCAGTGGTACATTGATCCATATTTAATAAGTGAGAAAACAAATGAACAAAATGGGTGACTTGTTCCTCATATTATTATGATGTTGTTATTTTGAAGTTTAAAATAGGTGTATATCACAAAACTGTCAGAGCAGTTAAGCCTGTAAACATTAGTAATGTTCGACAGTCTCCAGACTTGGCGGGAGGCTGAGTCGCTGATGAATGAAGAATGGATTTCCCAACAGAAAAAGAAAATCACTGCAGGCGTCTAGTGGCATTTTGGAATATCAGGAATATGTTTGTCTGCTGATTTTGGTGTGAAAAAATGTCCGCGAGGTGCCAGTTTTCTTCTAAATATGGGGACTTTTGCTTTCATTGGCAGGAGGATCATTTGAAGCAAGGATTCAAAAGATTCATAGCTCAGTTATTCAAACTTTCATAAGGAACTCTCTGACAGAGACTTTTCCATCAGTTAAAATATACACTCTTGGCAAAAACGTGCAGACGGCACACGGGACTAGAACTGGTTGTTCTCTTCTGAGTAGAAACTGCTCTTTAAAACTGATCAGGGAGCAGCTCTCACAACCTAAGCTCTAACAATCATAGGAGAAATGCTCTAACTGATATCAGATTGGCCAGTTCTGCCCCTGTGAAGCTAGTGTCCACCGTGTGTTCTAGTGTGTTTGCTTTACTACGCTGATGCATGTTTTATTAACAACCATAACGTTGTGTGTGTGTGTGTGTGTGTGTGTGTGTGTGTGTGCGTGCGTGTGTGTGTGTGTGTGGTGCTTAGTGCACAAATATCTGATGATAAGTTGTGTTTGCTGGAGTAAGAAAATCATGTTGTTTCTCTGCATGTGTCTGTATGTGTGTGTGTGGGTGTGTTTGTGTGTGTGTGTGTGTGTGTGTGTGTGTGTGTGTGTGTGTGTGTGCGCGCACGTGTGTGGGCGTGTGTGTGTGTGTGTGTGTCTATGTGTGTGTGTGTGTGTGTGTGTTGCAGTAAGGAGCTCACGGCGGATGCCAGGGAACTGAAAGGGGAGCTGTATTGCCTGCCGTGCCATGATAAGATGGGCGTGCCAATCTGCGGAGCCTGTCGGAGACCTATTGAAGGGCGTGTGGTCAATGCCATGGGAAAGCAGTGGCATGTGGAGGTATCCTATCATCTCTTTATCACACCACGTCAGGATAGGTCTAAATTTCCAACTCCCTTGGCATGAGAGTTTTTATCGAGTTCGCACATCGCGAACCTAGACGAATCGCGATGTTGCTTTGCAAGTCTTTGCAAGTGCAGTGACAAAAAGGCCCAGGAAGACGTCATCTTGACATTCTTTTACCTTCATCTTCGTCCGGGGGCATTGTCGGTGTGTCGTTATGGATTGTTTTCAGTCGAATCTCTGTATCTTTTTCTATATCTATCAATTTAAATATCATATTGAGACACGCCTATGGTGAACTGAATATTTTTTCCCATTTTTTTTGTGTAACTGCAGGTATATCATAACAAAATAACGTAATATCTGAAAATGACCATTCTCTGTGTTCTCCGGACTGTCTCCACTTGATAGTCATGTCCTGGCTTTGTTACTCTCAGATTCTATTCTGATATCTTTCATTCATCCTCCTGTTTTTATTTTTCCAACTCTGTCTGAACTAGAGCTGTTACCCTACTTTTCCTCTGTCCTCTGTGGTGTTGTCTTTCTTTCCCTCTTTCTCCTCCTCTGTTTTTCTCTGGCCACCTCCTGCAGCACTTTGTGTGTGCCGTGTGTGAGCGGCCCTTTCAGGGTCACCCATACTTCGAGCGTAAAGGCCACGCCTACTGTGAAAGGCACTTTGACATGGTGAGGCGGGGAGTGTCTGCTTCCTGTCTGATGCACTCTGCATGTTCCCCAGTCTGACCTCTCTCTCTCTCTCTCTCTCTCTCTCTTTTGCTCTCTCACTCTGTTTTTCGCTCTGTGCCCTCTGATAGATGGCCTCCTCCAGATTCCAATTTGAACACAACACATTTTCAGTTCAGTGAAGTTCAACAGATGTAACCGAATCTCAGTTCAATGATAATAAATCATAAAGTGTTTTTCCATGGGTAGTGAATTTAAAATGAATTTAGTTCAGGACAGAAAAAAAAATTGCTTAAGAGACTTAAGAGAGACTTGGAAGTGGATTGATCCTAAAGAACCTAACAGAGCAGAAAGAAACCCTTATGACTGCCTGTCAGAGAGATTTGTAGTTTGTTTTATGCATAATTTCACCCATTCATGGTACACTGCATTTACACATAACACTTCAAATACCTTAACTAGATTAATGCCCACTTCATTCAGTTGCATTGTTTCACAGAAATCTTGAACCAAAATCACTGCATATCTCTAATGTAATACTGGAAAATGCCACATAGTCAAGATCACATAGTTCACCCCACAGGGAGGGTAAAAGAAACTGTTTATGTGATATGCAGTGACTGACTGATCTGGAAGGCTGTAGTCACCACCAGGGGGCACTCTGCTCTGCTTTACTGGCTTCTGCTTTTCCCCCTGCGTCCCTCTGACTGAATGACTGTCAGTGTACCAGTCCTGAGTCGAAATACAGACTTAAAATGGATGATTTGGATGGTTGGCCCTGTCCCAATTTTCACAGATGTTTCCTTACATTGTGTCCTTATCACCTTTGGGAGAAACCGAAAGCTTGATCATTCGCTGTGATTTCCACATCTTTACAGGTTGTCAAAATACCAAAAAATACAAGGGCAAGGGAGAAAACTAGGACAGGGCCAATGGTTGAGTCATTTTGAAATCCTTTGTCTGGTGCAGCCAGCTCTCTGGACATGGCCGTAATGCGTGTCAGACTCAGAGCTGGTAGGAGACTAACCCATGGGGCCGTGGCTTGTGTGTTTTCAGCATTTTGTGTGTGCTAAGTGTGAGAAACCTTTCCTGGGACACCGACACTATGAGAGGAAGGGCCTGGCTTACTGTGAGACACACTACAATCAGGTAAAGTAACTTAAACAGACAATAATCCACAGATAAATATATGACCACACAGATTTGTTTAAAGCTTAATTCCTTGTACACTTCATGCTGTTATGGCAATGTAAGTAAGTATCGGTAAGGCTGTGAGTATGGTAGACCTCCTATCAGAATGAGTATGCTGGCATGAGCTTGGTGAAAGTGTCAATGCATGGTTTGTAAATACCATAATGCATTGCTCCGAATAGGATCTTTGTTGGTGTTTTTTTTTTTTTTATAAAAACCCTATGGTACACATGCTGGTGGAAAATGACCAGATATCACTTATCAAACCTTACCTCATCAAAACACATTTTTATTTTTGTACAAAACAAGTTTGGAATAGTTGAGTGTTTTTCTTTTGCCGTTGGATAGTTAAAAAACCACAGTTCTATCTTTTGCTTAAAGTAAAAAGGGAAAAAGCAGAGGGGTCTTGGGTTTTTTTGGGGGGAGGGGTTGTTTGTTTGTTTTTGTTTTTGTTTTGTCATATAGCATCCTCTAGTGGTTAAAAACGGAGACACAGCTAAAGTGTTTTAGTGTTTTTAGTGTGGACAAAGAGAAAAGCATTATGTATTTCACAAAAGCATGTACTATATGCATGACGCAAATGAAACAGACATTCTCATGGTATCGTCATTCACTCAGTCCCCTCCTCTAAATCTCTAAATCTTTCTCAACAGCTTTTCGGAGACGTCTGCTACCATTGCAACAGGGTGATTGAAGGAGATGGTGAGATAATTATGTCTGTCGATTCAACCTATAACTCTGACTGAAATCTCCATCTAAACAGTTCTGTAATCAGTAATGACCTTTTGTCTCATATTATCAGTAGACAGTGTGCTTGGGTTTACCTGTTGCTAAAGAAAGCACTTCGTATGAATGTGAATGTGTAGCTTAGCGATATGTTTTATAATTATTTGATACATATGAGTCTTTGAGTCTTTATAATCATAGAGATTGTAGCAATGGTTTATGTGAGAGGCTTAGAGAGATTTGGTTTTGTCTTTTAGTTGTGTCTGCCTTAAACAAGGCCTGGTGTGTCAACTGCTTTGCCTGCTCCACCTGCAACACCAAACTGACCCTCAAGTAAGTCATCTTTTTTTTTTTTTTTCGTTCTTTGTCATTGAGCAATTTGTACTTTACTCCTTCAGTTCTTACCAATTCTTTGAAAATGCCCAAGTGGCATTTTTGAGGATGGAATGAATGATGATGCAAATTTATAGGATCTTTTAGAACAGACTGGACATCCTTTTCATCAGCCCATCATTAGTCAGTTATGTTACCATTTGATTTTAGGGTGATTCATGATCGCCTTTAAGATCTAATAGTCCTTTCGACAAGGGTAAATACTGCATGTCTATATTACTGCATAAAATATATATATATCGTATTAGCATTTTTGCATCATCATACAATTTCCTGAGCTTCTTCTCTGTTTGCTTTTTCACTGTCTCTTTTTTCTTCACTGTTTGTAATTGCTTTCTTCTGCCAGTGATCTGATCCTCCGCGCTTAACCTCCCCTATCCTGCTCTTATAGCGCTCTCTCTCTCTCTCTCTCTTTCTCTTTCTCTCTTTCTATCTGTCTGTGTCTGTTTTTCTCTTTCCTCTGTTCCTTGTTACCCTTCGCTGCTCCTCTCTGTTGGCCTGCTGGCTGATGGGGTTCGGGGGGCGTGACTCAGGGACAAGTTTGTGGAGATTGATTTGAAGCCCGTTTGTAAGCACTGTTACGAGAGGATGCCCGAGGAGCTGAAACGGCGCCTAGCCAAGCGTGAACGCGACTCCAAGGAAAAGAAAAAGAAAATGACCATCTGTCTGTAACTTTCCTTTCCTTTTCCCCTCCCTCCTTCACTTCATCTTTCCTTTCATTGGTTAGTGCCATCTTCTTCCATGTTTTCCTTCCTTTGTTTGTCATTACTTTTTAAATTGATTCGCTTTTTATTTGATAATATAAATGCGGTTATTTATGTGATTATTAAATCGTGTTAATTGTTATTGCTTAATCATTTAAATTATTTTATCTGTGATAGACCACGATACCTCCATTGCCATTTCGCTGTCGTCATATTGTGCATTATGAATGTGCCATTCTCTAAATGATCTGGAAATTTGCTGTCTGAACACTGATGTTAAAAAAAAAAGCATTCAGCAATGAAATTAAGATGGTTCTCTGAGTACATAACTTAGTCTTGTTGTTGTTATTTTTTTTTTCTTTTTTCTTTCTGAATGAGTAAAATATCATAGGAATTCCCAGCAATGCTTTAAACTTGATAAGTCCAAATCCGGAAGCCCTCCTTCCTCTAATTGGTTGCGAGAAATCTTACTGTTCTCTGATCAATCGGCATCAAAAGGGTGGCTTTGTTCTTTGTTCTTTCTTCCTGTAGACAAAAATGTAGCCTAATCACTAATTTCAGGAATTTTCTCACATGTGAAATGACCGTTTGAAAATGTTAGACACCCCCCCCAATCCCCTCGTCCACACTCAGTTAAAAAGTGCATGTTTTGCCATTTAATCCCAAAGTATGTCTAATCACCTTTGGAGGAGTTCATTTCTTCCATCTCAACAATGAATGTAATCCGGAAACAAACATTTCTCCCTGAGGCCTTTACTAAACCCAACCGAAAGTTCTTCCAAATCAGATCCCTGGACATATTTGACATTTTTGAGTTTCTTTTAATTGCTCGTATTAATAGATTAGGGTTTTACTCTAGACCTCTTTGACAGGGAAACGTTCAACAGCCTGACGTGGTGCCGCCTTGAGTAGACCTGAACCCTGATTTCTCCATGTTTGTAGGAACAAGTTTGTGGAGTTTGACATGAAGCCAGTGTGTAAGAAGTGTTATGAGAAGTTTCCCCTGGAGCTGAAGAAAAGACTGAAGAAGCTGGCAGAGACGACCGGGCGAAAGTAGACCGCCGTGGATCTGAGATGCCGTGCCACGCTGCGCGCCGTATGCCGAAATCACAAAGTCCTATGCCCGATATTTGATGAAAATTCATTGGGAGTATCAGTGTCCTGTACTGTGTAATTATTTTATTTTTTTTTTATTGTTATTTCAAAAATGCCTTTTTTTTTCTGAACATGTATCACCTGCTTTATGTTGTTGTGTCACAGTCCCTCTGCACTGATGGGATATTGAAACATTATGGGAGAAAAAAAAACATTTTACATATCTAAGATATTTCAAATATTTCAGTAAAGTGTGTTGTAACAGTATGTTTTATATATTACTGTAAAGAACGAATCCTATTCGATTGGCTATCCTTTATGAGCCAGCATGCCGTCCTCATGATATCCTGTAATTTCAGTTTTACATGCTATGTATATACTGTATCTCTGGTGTTGTCAGTTGACCTAACCAAAGACATGCACAAATGGAATGTATTACAGAACATCACAGGCCGACCATTCTGTGTACACATAATCAGCCAACATTGTGTGCGTATACACACACGCGCGCACACACATACACACACACACACACACACATACACGAGACTGCTAGTCTGTAGGTCTGGCTGTACAGAGCTGTACTGACTGTCACATATCAAATGTAAATTTTAAATTTACATTTAAAAACAGGAATTTTTAAGAGTTTGGGATCGTGCATTGCCTGTTGGCTATGTAACAGAGTTTTTACATCTTTAGTTGTAATGGCTTGATTAAAAACAGTCAGTGTGACCTGAGTTAATTACTACTTTACTGGTTCTCCACATTGCTGTGAGGCAGGATGAGGGAAAAAAACAAATTGTGCAGTCATTTGATGTCTATTTGTTGCATTTTAGTGAATGGTTAACACTTATAATTTTCTTTTTACAAAGATAAACTATTCACATTCCACTGCTAACTGATAAAAACCTCATTTTGAACAACAGAAGTTTTTTTTTTCCTTTCTTTTTTAACATAATCCAAAACAGTATCATGAATCTCATCATGTATTTCATGAATGAATCATACTGCATGTTACTTATAACTGCCTTCAATGCAAATCACTGCTTTGTCATTGTCTATGTATTTGAAATGCACACTATCTCATTAAAAAAATAATGACATAGCCTCGTTTTGTGGAACATAATTCATTTGTTTTCAACTCAGTCAATATAAGGATAGCTAAAAATGTGTAACATACAGCTTGACTGGTCATGTCAAGCCACTTTTAACCTTAAATTGTGCTTTTGACAACACTGATTGTACTGAAATCAGATAGCAACAGTAAACTCAGAGAAACTTCCCTTAATCCACATTAAACAGATGCATACCAGATGCGACGCTGGTTTAAGGTACGACCTGATTAACAATTGTTTGACTGATTTTGCTTGCAAAAAAGTGTTGCTCAATACACGTATATGTGCTACGTAACTGCATAAACTTAATTAGATAATTTGATAATCAACTTTATTTGAATTTCTTGTTATTAGTATCTTCACACCCCTTAAATGAAATGACATGATTTTGCTGTCAACTCCATATCTTTTACCAGACTGAATTTGACAGAAGCACGCAGCTGCGATCTGTGACGACTGAAAAAAAAGTTATTAAAGAGTGTATTATGTAAATAGAAACATTCGAATAAATGTTTCAGTCCACTGATCGTGTTTTTGTTCAGAACAGTCGAGCCATATAGAAATTAGTTGGATTGACCTGAGAGGCGAGGTGACATGTATCTGCACAGAGCAAAAAATGCAACTACGTCAAGGTTAACGTAAAATATTATCTTCAAATTCCATTGGCTAAAATTCTGGATTTCCAGCCAATCACTAAACCTCTCTGGGCCATGCGATTTTTGCTGCCATTTGAGGGAGCTCGTGATTCTGCGCATTAAATATTAGCTAAGGCCCCGTTGCTGTGACTGAACGTGAGGTTTTGACTTGCCATATGTGTGTTTCGAATGAAGAATAAGAATACAACCGTTTCATGAATAAACAGAAGACAAACCATGCGGCGAAGTAAAACTGAGGTTGAACGCTATATATCTTCAGTAATAAGTGCCTCTCCTTCTCAGAAAGAGGTAAGTTTCGCCGGCTTGGGAATGCGTGATAGCCATACCCACAAGTTGTTAGCATAGTGCACTAGCCTCTTGGGCTCCAAAGAAGATGGGAAGGCCTGGTCTCTTTGGTTAGTTTGACTCGGAACTACAACTTAGTTCCCATTACTCGGCGCTCCTAGTTAATGAAATTAAGACAGTTAACATAACTACTAACTGCCGGGTTTGGAATAAATAGTCTTTTCAACACAATCTCTTTAAGTTAGCCTGCTAGCTAACCCTAGTGACTTCCTTCTGCCGGGAAAACGCGGCAAACCGGTAATTTGAAATATGGAGCAGTTTGCTAAATCAACTTTGCTGTGGAAGGACGCATCTACACTGCCATGTAGACATGTGTCCTCTCGGGGACCTTGAATGCTTGGTCTCCAGCTAACCTTAGCTAAACTGTATAATCTTTTGCCAAGGATCTGCTGTGGTCGTTTAGCGAGATCATCCTAGGCTAACTTGTTTGTCACGTTTCACTGTCACCTGTCAGTCGTAGTCTAAGAGTTGGTAACAGTGACAACAACTAGCCTGGAACGTTGCCATGCAGTTACTTTAAATACAAGTATTCTTCTTTTATTATTTTTTTTTTTTTTTAATTTTATTTGCAGAAACCCACTAAAGGATTCTTATTCGCAAAGCTATATTTTGAAGCTAAGGAGTATGAACTCGCTAAAAGGTAACGGTCACACTGTCATCCTAATTATTGCTTCCAGACATGTTCCAAGATTAAACGAGCTCTCAGACTCATGAAATGCAATAATCCATCCCTCCTCTGTTTCCTCTTCCTTTCTTTAAGACACGTATCATCGTATCTAACCGTGCAAGAGAGGGATCCCAAAGCTCACAAATTTCTAGGTCAACTTTATGAACGAGAGGGGGATATCGATAAAGCAGTGGGATGTTACAAGGTGTGTCCAGAATGGCTCTGAATTTATAGTTTTACATCTAGAATCACATTCTAGTAATAGAGATGCAAATAGATTTTCATGTGTCATCCCACTCCCCAGTGACACTGCACTATTACTCAATAGCTTATTGACAGTTTTCCTTAGTAGGAGCAGTTGTGATATTTTAGCTGAAGTGATGGTTGGTGATCTGAGGACACTGAAACACAGAAAAGGTCGATATTGTGCCGTAGTGTATCGGCTGTAACCGTTGATTTCTGCTGAACTCATCATACAGCGCTCGGTGGATCTGAACCCAGCCCAGAAAGATCTGGTTCTGAAGGTCGCGGAGCTCCTGTGCAACAAACCCGAGCGGGACAGCAGAGCCGAATTTTGGGTGGAAAAGGCCGCCAAGCTCCTCCCTGGACATCCTGAAGTGTTTAACCTAAAGGTTCGTGTTGAGCTTCAGGCTGAGTTTTGAACTTTAGCCTACTACATGTATGTTTCATCTAAACCTATATTGGTTTGTACATAAGTGGACCCCTTATATAAATGGCTTCATTTGAAGTGCTTAGTTATATTACACAGTCTCTGGTTCCTTAATACTAGTATGACAATAATTGGATGGCGGTTTGTTTTTTTTTTGTCTCAGGCCTTGGCACATAACAGGTTTTGGGCTGAGATCTGCATTCTGAATTAGTACATTTTTGACCTTTTGTTGTTCAGGAGAAACTCCTGAGCGCGAAAGGACAGCAGGGCTGGAACCAGCTGTATGACCTGCTGCAGACAGAACTACAGCTGCGGCCCACCGACAGCTATGTCAACATCAAGCTCATGCAGCTGTACTGCTCTGACGGCCGATTGGAGGACGCTGTCAAACACTATCTCACTGTGGAGAGGAGCGGGGCCCTGAGACGCAAATTGGACTGGTACAGCACGGCTGTGAATACTCTTAAGGTTGGTGAGGATAATGCTTTCTCGTGTACCTGTGCAGGTGAAATAACATTGCCTTTGCTTAGCAGACGCCCACAAGCATGCAGGATACGCGTTTTCTGAAAGTCGTCTTTGGAAATGGAGCCTGATTCAGCAGTTGGTCTAAAGCTGTTGTAAGCTCTGCTGCTCCGTAACACAGTAATTCCTATAGCGATAAAAGGTGCACATGTTCTCCCCTCACACAGGAATACCTGGAACAGCCAAATGTGTCGTCCAACGAAAAAATATGCCGCAAGATTCAGAAGGAGCTTCTGCTGGCCCACAGCAGTCTGCTCAGAATCACGCTGACGGAGAAGGGCTGGCGAGACGGCGTGGATACGCTACAGAGGTAAATCACTGCTGTGTCATCTCAAAGAGTTTAAAAAACAACACTTTTACTGTCTTTGCCTAGACAATGTCTAGTTCCAAACATACAAAAGAAACGAATGCTTCCCCGTTGTCCCACTATGACAGTACTCTTAAGCCACCTCACCAGGTTCTGCTTCTCCGGATCTTCTCGTTAATTTCTGTTTTGCCAAATGGAAAGGTTTTAACCGTCTGCTGTATGTTAAGTCCTGTTACCTTGGATTCCAGTTTTGACAGCACCTTGCAGGCTCTGAAAAACACCGCCACCAGCACGGCAGACGAGCTCTCTGAGGTGTTTACAGAGATGAGGGGTCATCTGTACCTGTATGCAGGGACTTTGCTCTTGAAGATGGCACAAGAGAAGGAAACTCAGTGGAGGGCAGTGACAGACCTAGCAGCGCTCTGTTACCTCATTGCCTATCAGGTAAAGACTTGAGTTGATTTGTATTTCAGGCGAGTTTGACTATGTTTTTATGCAGGGCCTTATCAGTCTGGTAATTGTAACTGTCTAGACAAACTCTTATTGGTCTATCACTTATTTTCCCCAATCTGGTTTTGTCATGACATCCAGCAATTATCCAGTTTACTTGTTAAACATGATTAAGCATTTTTTTTTTTTAAAAAAAAAAAAAAGCACCTCCTTGCTCTCCCTCTCTCAGGTGCCCAGACCAAAGGCAAAGGCTTTGAAAGGTGACCATGTTGCCCCGCAAGTGCTCGAGCTGTTGGCCTGTGATCGGCAGAGCCAGGCGGGTCACATGCTTTTCAACATGAACCAGGACCCAGACCACTTTGTAAAGGAGGTGGTCGAGGCCTTCGGGAACAAGAAGGGGAAGGAGTGTCTGTTCGACATGCTTTTCGGTGCCCAGAAATCAGCTGGGCCCTCTTTCATTGACAATGATGACATCAGCCTCAGTGCACAGACTCCAGAGGTCACTGACCTTGTCACATGGGACAACGGTAATTGGAAACTTGATATAATCATAACAGAGACCTGGACTCTTCCTAAAAAAAAAAAAGCCTTTATGTCCACTCTTATCTTCCAAGAAAGCGTTCAACCTGTCTAGATGCTCACTTTGAGCTTACTAGAGTTTCTAATTAGCAAGCCTAGCATTCAGTTGCTTTAAACTAAATGGGATTTGCACCAACAGTTTGTAATTCCAAGCACTGATGTTTGTTTCCAGACCATGGTATGAAAGGCTGTTTTCATGACTTGAGCATATTCCCCCTTTAGTTACACTTGCCCATCTGTTTTACAGGCTCCATTCTGTTGCATGGTGGAGATTTGCAGCACTTGACGTGGTTGGGTCTGCAGTGGGTACTGATGGAGCGGAACCCCGCGTTTAAAAACTGGCTGAAACAGCTCTTTCCTCGTCTCACCCTAGAGACCTCCAAACTGGACACCAACACACCAGAGTCCATATGTCTGCTCGATCTCGAGGTGTGATTCTGAAACTTTTTTCCTCTGTGATAGCGAAAGCATGCCAGCATGAAAAGCTTTGAGAGGCTTTTGTACCGGTTGTGGTAATAATACAGTGGGAAGGGAAACTCCTAAAGCATGTCAGGTTTTTGCCTGTTGGCCCACTGAGCAGAGTGTTTAAGCCCAGGCTTGCTCCAGAAAGTAATAATTGTAAATCTGTCTGGCGTCAAGTGCCAGGTAAATGAATGAAGTTGTGACTGCGCATTGTAATATTTTGTCTGCAGGTTGATGCAGCTCAGGGTATTGACTCTCTACTGCAAGTTTTACGTTAGCTTTGATAGAGATGTGGTTAGCTGGTGACGTTTTAATTTGGTGCCGAATGTCTTTTTTTTTTTTTTTTTGTTTGTTCACTTTTTCTTTTTTTTTTTTGCAGGTCTTTCTATGTGGGGTTGTGTTCACCTGTCACACTCAGCTCCAGGAGACGGCCAAAATATCGGCAGGTTCTCCGTTACACGAGCCGAGGTGTTTGCCTATGCAGATTATTAAACTGCTGTCGACAGAAAAACAGCGTGAGTGGTGGAACGCTGTCTACAGCCTCATCCACAAAAAAGCAATGTAAGTTACCTGGAGGAGTCCAGAAAGCTTCGAAATCAATTCCCCTCCCACCAGAATGTTTGATTACCTTCCCCCTCCCCCTTAATTGAGATCACCAATGACTTTTTCTTGTACTTTGGGGGAAAAAACTCTTTTGATTTATGTACAGTTTTGTGCAATAGTATAATGGGATTTCCTGACCAAAGTGAGAGTTGATTTTCCCTGTTTCACTAAGTGAACAGAGACTTACTTGACATTTACATGGAAGTTAATGTGAACTTTTCTTCCAATATTTATGTTTAATTACTGTTTATTTTCATTTGAAAAGCAAATGTGACACACACACACACACACACACACATGCCAAAATGTGGGCATCCTTCCAGAAAGGTTTTTTTTTTTTTTCCCTGAGAGGGTGCTTGAAAAGTTGTTTTGCTTGTGAGGGACTCAGATGTAAAGGCTTTTAAGACAATGAGCTAATGACCTTGAAGCAACCGGATGCTTTCTCACCTGTCAGAATTGAATAGTTGTTCTGCCTGTTTTTACCTGAGTGTGTGTGTGTGTGTGTGTGTTCGTTCCGGCAGCTGTGCACTTCTCCCTTAATTCTTCGACATAACCTCAGCTTGCCCCAAAGTTTAGTAACACTTGCCACACAATTTAATAAAGATAAATATGTGTAATCAACGTGGCAGGAGAAGAGCCGCCACTTGGCTGATTGTGTATAATCTAGCAAAACAGTGCACTTGGTGGTTCGATAAGAGTTAGGTGACATGACGTTTTGTTCTGCTACAGACAGCTTGCTAAATGCCTGGAGCTCTGCTGTCAGCTTTGGCGGTGTTGTGTTCGTTAGGTTGGAAGTGCCAAGTTGCGGGTGTTATCCCTGGAGCTGACAGAGCTAGAATATGCTGGAGAGTGACTTTGTGTATCACCGTGTAATTCACTAAGCGTAACTTACCAGCTATTTTCTTGAGGAATTTATTAGATCAGGCACCTACACTGTCCATGTTTGGAAATTACTGCGACTGAGTTTGTTTTTGTTTTTTTGAGCCAGATGTAGTCGAGGGAGCTTCAAGATATGTCCTTTGGCAAAGAGTGTCTGCAATAAATTGACAGATTTGGGGGTTTAGAAAAGCAGAAGTTATTCGAAACTGCAGCCAACAGGCCCCCCCCCCCCCCCCCCCCCGCTGTTGTTTCTCCTATGTTCTCAGCCGTGTAGACATTAGGCCAGTGTAGTGAAGGGACCCGGTTGTTTGTTAAGCAGCTCTGCCTTAAAGCCAGGGAGATCTGTGACAAACTTCGGACAAATATTTGCATGCCCAGTATTTGCTTGATTTATTTTCATTCTGTGAAAATGGCAAAAAGTAGTAGCGCAAAATATGCGTTAAAATTTGTAGAGAGTGGTAATGGTTACGGTCGAGGTTTGCTCACTGAAGGTGTCCTGGCTCTTTGATCAGGGATGCCCAACCATCTGCATACAACTGAACAAACATGCTATGATTTGACAGAATTAGGTAATAATCTCTTAAGATTTGAAATAAACTGATCAGATACCTGTTGCCCAAATGCAGGTTTTTACTGGACAGGGCATCATAAGATCTCATCTAAGAAGCAACCTTCACATGCATATGATTCTTTTCACATTAATTTTAAAATTTAATTTGATTTAATTTAATTGAAATTACGTGAGTATATTTTAAAGCATGCCATCTGCTGAAATTGTGCAAGCCATGCCATCTTAAAACCATAAATTGCCAAATCATATGCAGATGATGGTGCACAAAAATGTTTTCTATCTGTGAAGAATAAGAGTGTTTGATCAGCTGTAAGTTTTGTTTCTGTTTGGGGTTTTTTTCTCTCTCTCCATTTAGACCAGGTATGTCTGCTAAGCTGCGGATGATTGTCCAACACGGTCTGAGCACGCTCCGAGCTGGAGAGAAACACGGTTTGCAGCCTGCGCTGTTGATACACTGGGCTCAACACCTCAGCAAAACGGTACACCTGTCCCTGCCCGTCATTAACGGAAAAACACACACTGCCACCTGCTTTATTGCCAAACCTGATACGCGAGGCCGTGGTGTTATTTGACTACCCCGTCTTTCACGTCTTTAATTTCTCCATACTCTGAACCCTCTTTGACTTTCAGTGAAGCTAACTGTTTCAAGTACTTGTAATTTTATCAGACAAATACCCCGTGGCTTTTGAATTTGACCAGATCGTAATAATGGAAATCACATGACCTCTTTACCTGCAGGGCTCTGGGTCGAACTCGTATTACGATCAGAAGGAATACGTCGACCGCAGCGTGCATTATTGGAAGGTCGTTCTTCCCTTGCTGGAAAAAATCCAGAGGAGGCGAAGCATTCCAGAACCTCTGGATCCAATGTTCATGCACTTCCGTAGTAGAGACATACAGGTATCATGGCTAAATGCCTGGTCAACTGTCTGACTCATTACTTCCAAATCTCAATTATTTTTTTTTTATTAATTACCTTGATTATTACAGTATAACTTGTATTGTATGGAGAAGTGACTTGTATGTTGTCCTTACACACAAAAAAAACACTTGATGGGTGTTTTCCCAACAGTATGTCATTGTTCAGATAGATTCACATACTCAAGATGTCCTAACCCTTGGTCCTCTGTCAAGTTGTTTGCAGCTTTAGATACATCCAACCTTTAGAAATCTTCAGAACTATCAAGCTTATCCAGCTAATTCAGACATATAGGCACTTCTAGCACTTCCTGTAATCGTTTTTACACACTCCTCCAAATGGTTCCTCTCTGTGCACTAGTGTGAACGCGCAAATATGAAAGCGGAATGCATTTGGGGGGGCGGGTGTTAATACCAGTGCTCTGTCGATTTTTTTTTCAGGTTTCTGGGGTGAAATCTTATGAAGAAGAGGCAGCGATAGCTTTTGCCCTGCATCTTGACATTGAGGGCAAGACAGATCAGGCCATCTCAAACCTCGAGAAACTCAACAGCATCTCATCAAACTGGCAACTTGCACAGGTATATAAGTGATTCATTTGTTAGCTGAGGCTGTAGCAGGGTTGGTTTAGTTCTCAGTGTATTTGTTCTCAGTGTACTTGTTTTTAATGGTCTTTATGTGATTGCAGATATATCAGAGGCTTTCCGAAGAGGCTGGAAATGGCGTCGAGGAAACTCAGGACAGGTGCATCAACTATCTCCGGCAATTCAAGAAGTATCTATCAAAGATCTACAATGCGAATGCAGAGGACATCGAGAAGGTTTGACATCGCTTCTTGTCATTGCAATGCTGCTTGATTTAATTGATGATAAGTTAATTCATTTTAATTAAGTAATTACTTATTTTGGAATTGATTGTCTACCTGTTTTGTTCAGCTGCCTGTATCAATGGAGGAAGTTATGGATTTGCTGACAGAGGTCGATCAGCAACTTGGCGATTATGGAGACGGGTTAGACGAAGATGAGGACGCCCCCCCAATCACCTCAAGCCCAAGTCAGCCCCCAGAACCACTTGGAGCCAGTTCACACATTAAATTCTCCACTCCATCCCCTGCTAAAAGCGTTTCCTCACCTTCTAAGAAACATATTGTACGTATCTGTTTTTCCTGTTTATGCTGATAGTCCTTCCTTGGATGTGAGTCTTGATGAGTTAAATGAGCAGGTGTTTGATACCGATTGTTGCATTTTAGTTTTCTCCTAAGACTGTGCCTCACTGGGCAGAAGATCAGAAGTCCATCCTACAGATGCTCTGTAGCCAAGTTGAGGCCTTGAAGGTCTGTTAAGAAACCTCACTTTTTTCTGTGGATCCTTTATCACTCATTTGTTAAAATACAATCTTTTTGCCTTGAGGTGCTGGTCCACTTTCATGTAGACTTTTATTGGCATAACTTTTGCAGAATGAAGTCCATGACTTGAGACATAACTCATCAGAGACCACAGCTTCCCCACACCATAGGATGTATGGTGAAGGATACGGCGCGGAGTCTCTTCAGGAATCCTATCCAGCAGCTCAAACATTCCATGGTGCTCCACTTACTGGTCAGTGTACTTTAATGACCCTTTAATGGTTTCAGTTTGGGGTTTTCTGTTTGTTTATTTGTTTGTTTGTTTGTTTTGCCAGTGTGAATAAACACAGATACAGAATGTTTATGCTCTACTATTTGATTCAGCACAGAAATTTCTATGTCACAGTTGCTACCACAGGTCCATCCGGCTACTACAATCAGTCCCAAGCCTATAACTCGCAATATCTTCTACGCACCGCAGCCAATGTGACGCCAACAAAGGTATGTGTGTGTTTCATCTCAGTGTAACATGAGTTGGACAAGTGCTCTTGCACTTGGCTTATTTTGTAATTGGATTACTTGTGTTTCCCCAGGCTCCTGTATATGGAATCGGTCGTCTGCCTCCTCAACAACCCATGTATACCTACCAGCCAACTCACACGCCACCCCTTCAAACCACTCCAGCCTGTATCTATCCCCAAGACCAGGTCTTTGGTGCCCCACTCCGTTTTGAGTCGCCAGCCACAAGTCTACTTTCCCCTTACAGTGAGGAGTATTACAGCCACAGTGTTGCCCAACCCGCTACCAATCCAACCTTGCCAGAGCCTGGATATTTCACAAAGCCGTCTGCAGTCACCCCTGCTCAGCCACCTAAGAGTGGTGAGAGCAAGCCTATGGACTTTGGGAAGATCCCTTTTGGCCAGCAGGGTCCAAGTGAACCTCCAAAGGCACCCTAGCTTTGGTGGAGGAGCTGTTGCCCAGTCAACTCCAACAGCTGCTGCATTTAAATTCAATTCAAACTTTAAATCCAATGATGGGGATTTCACTTTCTCATCTGCTAATGTGAAAAGTAACAGTGAAAGTCTACTGGGTCTTTTGACATCAGACATTTCCCTCAGAACTGAAGGATACTCAGAACAAAAACCTCCAGCACCAGAACAGCCAGGCAGCCAACCTGGCATCTTTACTTTTGGTAGTAAAAATGCCGCTGGATTCTCCTTCACAGATGCTGCTCAAGGCAAAAATCTTTTTGCGAAAACTGAACCAGCGTTTAATTTTGCCAGTACAGCAAAACCCGTATTTGGCTTTGGAAACGCTGGAGACCAAGAGGAGAAAGCCGCGGAAAGTGACAACGATAGCACGCACGTGGAAGAAGATGAAGATGGGCCGCACTTTGAGCCCATCGTGCCTCTGCCCGATAAAGTAGACGTCAAAACCGGGGAGGAAGAAGAAGAGGAGATGTTCTGTAACAGAGCGAAACTGTTCAGGTTTGACACAGAGGCGAAAGAGTGGAAGGAGAGGGGCATCGGCAGCATCAAGATCCTGAAGCACAGAACCTCAGGTAAAGTTCGTCTGTTAATGAGGAGGGAGCAGGTCCTAAAGATCTGCGCCAATCACTACATTACCGCAGACATGGTCTTGAAACCAAACGCTGGATCGGACAAATCGTGGGTTTGGTACGCCATTGACTATGCGGACGAAATGCCGAAGACTGAGCAGCTGGCTATCCGTTTTAAAACCGCCGACGAGGCTGCGCTCTTCAAGGCTAAGTTTGAGGAGGCTCAAAGTTTCATTACAAAATCTCCACAGAAACAAGAGCAGCGTGAGGAAAAGTTACCCAAACCCTCCACACCGGAGCCAGCAGGCAAGGTCTTAGACCTTAAGGCACAGTTTGCCAGGAAAGATGGAGAATGGGATTGTAACGTGTGCTGTGTGCGAAATACCCCTTCAGCTAAGCAATGTGTTGCTTGCCAAAGTCCCAATCCTGATGCTGCACCAGAACCCGAAGGTAAACCAACAGAGGGATTCAAAGGCTTTCCCTCTGTGGCTCCAGCAGGGGGTTTTACTTTTGGTTTTGGCGAAGGATCTGCCAAGGGCTCCAGCTCTACTTCCAGTTCACAAGGTTTTGCACCCTTTGGGTCTCAGATACCTGCCTCTTTCAAATTCGGTACGACCACACCTGCTACTACAACTGCGGGTTTTGGTTCTCAGTTCGAGAAGAAACCTGGGCAGTGGGACTGCAGTGTTTGTGCAGTGAGAAATGAAGAAACTGCAAACAGCTGTGTAGCATGTCAAACTCCAAATCCTTCAGCTAAAACCGGTGAGAACCAAGTCGCTGAAAAACCCTCAACGCTCTCTTTTGGCTCTGGCTTTGGTGCCCAGTTCTCAAAGAAGGAGGGACAGTGGGACTGTGACACCTGTTTAGTCAGGAACGATGCGTCGGTCACTGAGTGTGTCTCATGTCAGACTCCGCGTAACCCAGCGCAAATACAGGGTGGACTTGCTGCCATGTTCGGTAAAAAGGAAGGGCAGTGGGATTGTGACGCATGTCTGGTTAGAAATGAGAGCTCATCCAGCCACTGTGTCTCCTGCCAGACTCCAAACCCAAATGCAAAAAGCACAACCACTTCTGCACCATCAAGCTCCTCCTTTAGCTTTAGTTTTGGGAGCACTGCCAATCAGCCAGCTGCAACAGGGTTTAAAACCAACTTCAACGCCAGCAGTACCTTTCAGTTTGGTCAAAGTAAAGATACTGCATCTTCAGCAGCCTTCAACTTCAAGGCCCCCCCAACTCAGGCTGACGACAAGTCTTCTACAAGCAGCGGTTTCTCTTTCTCCATGCCAATGCCTGCTGGTGGCTTTAAGTTTGGCACTCAGGAGTCGAATACACAACCTGCTGACAGCCAGACCCAAAAGGGATCCGCATCCCTGTTCCTGAAAAATATGGCTGAACAGCACAGAGAGAAAGAAAAAGAGACGACCCCATCCGCATCAGCGCCATCTGCGGACAAAACTAGCCAAGACAGCAATCCTCTCTTCGCTGGTAAGCCCAACACATTTAGTTTTGCAGACTTGGCAAAGTCCTCAAAAGGTGACTTTCAGTTTGGACAGCAAGATCCGAATTTCAAAGGCTTCGCCGGAGCTGGCGAACAACTTTTCTCATCATTTCAAGGCAATCAGAAAGCAGATACCTCTGCTGATCAAGATGAGGAAGATATGTACAAAACTGAAGAAAATGATGACATCCAGTTTGAACCAGTGGTACAGATGCCTGAGAAAGTAGAACTGGTCACAGGAGAGGAGGATGAGGAGGTCCTCTACTCACAGCGTGTTAAGCTCTTCAGGTTTGACACAGAAACCAGCCAGTGGAAAGAAAGAGGGGTTGGGAACCTGAAGTTTCTGAAGAACAGTGACAACGGGAAGCTGAGAGTACTCATGAGGAGAGAACAAGTCCTGAAGGTTTGTGCCAACCATTGGATCACCACCACAATGAACCTAAAACCTCTCTCTGGGTCTGACCGCGCCTGGATGTGGATGGCAAACGATTTCTCCGACGGAGATGCCAAGCTGGAACAATTGGCCGCTAAATTTAAAACACCGGAGTTGGCGGAAGAGTTCAAGCAGAAATTTGAGGAGTGTCAGAGGCTTCTTTTGGACATCCCTCTACAAACGCCTCACAAGCTTGTGGATACAGGTAGGACTGCACATCTCATTCAGAAAGCTGAAGAAATGAAGTCGGGTCTGAAAGATCTCAAGTCGTTCCTGACTGATGACAAAACTAAAATCGCCGAAGATGAAGGCAATGTCACGACGACAAGTAACACCTCTGGGTTGATCATCAAACCCCATGCTGAGAGCACTGGCCCCACATTGGAGTGGGACAACTACGATTTACGAGGAGAAGGCCTAGACGATAGCGCCAACACTTCGGTGTATGCATCTCCCTTGGCTAGTAGTCCAATTCGGAAGAACTTGTTCCGTTTTGGAGAATCTTCTGCCGGCTTCAGTTTCAGTTTCCAGCCTGTCCTTAGTCCTTCAAAATCTCCAGCTAAACCCAACCAGAGCAGGGGTTCTGTTGGCACAGATGATGAGCAAGATACGACTCAAGAGGAGGAGCGAGATGGACAGTATTTTGAGCCTGTTGTACCTTTGCCTGACCTTGTAGAGATTTCTACTGGTGAAGAGAATGAGCAAGTAGTGTTCAGTCACAGAGCAAAGCTGTATCGCTATGACAAAGATCTTAGTCAGTGGAAAGAGAGGGGAATAGGAGATCTGAAAATTTTACAAAATTATGACACCAAACGGGTAAGACTAGTGATGAGGCGAGATCAGGTTCTCAAATTATGTGCAAATCACTGGATTACTGCAAACATGAAGCTTGAGCCAATGAAAGGGGCCGAAAAGGCGTGGATCTGGAGCGCATTTGATTTCGCCGAAGGTGAGGGAAAAGTCGAACAGCTAGCGGTCCGATTCAAGCTGCAGGAGACTGCCAGTGCCTTCAGAGACGCTTTCGAAGAGGCTAAGGATGCACAGGACAAGGAAGTTCTCCTCACATCTGTAGCGTCCAGAGAGACGACCACCACATTACCAGTAACATGTGGTGAGGCCGCTGTGGCAGTGCTTGAGGAGACCACTAAAGAAAGGACTGAGTTGTCCCCCGAAAGCTTTCATACTCCCTGAGAGCAAAACCGCCTCTGCCTCGAGTCCAAGAAGCACCTCGAAAACGGTGGTGTCTCCACCCAAGTTTGTCTTTGGAACTGACTCTGTACAAAAGATCTTTGGCAGCCCACTGCCCTCTGTACCCACGACAGCAGGTTCTCCAGATAATGGCGCCGGCGCTGCCGTGAGCTCCAAGACCAGTGGAAGTGCACTGACCAGTGTGTCTTCAACCACAACACCGTTTAAAATCCCTGAGAGAGGTAAGGCAGTATTATAGTGAGCTGTGGTTTATTTGTCAGCGTTTCCTTTATTTGTTGTATGGGCGTGATCTGAAAGGGAGTCCGTGTTGGGAGTCACTGTTTGATTTCTTATAAACTGTGGATCCATTGTAGACAAACTGATCAGTCATGCAGAATTTAGCAGGGCCATGGTCATCGATTTCTGTATGTTTTTCCGCTTAACTTTGTACACATTTGATTGAAACATTTCTCTGGGCTTAGAAAAACAGGAGATTTTGAACATTTTTGGAAAATGCTTTTGGAAAACTGAAAAACAGGATGTTGGAAGTGCAGTCACAAGAGTCCAGCATAACTGTGAATGATGTCAAGTGGATTTGGACTGCATTACAGTCATATCACAATAAAGTGTAACTTTTAGCATCAGCATTTAAGTAGTTCTGTAACTTGAACATGCCCAAAAGTGGCTGAGTGTTCGGTCTTCAACCCTCCACCAACCAGCGGTTATCTTTTTAGGCTTGGATTTTAGGCTTTTCAAAGATAACCCAATGGCTTTTTGGACCTGCACATCGCCCACTCACTTTGAGCCTCAAGGTATTCAGTCACTGCACCGTGTGTGCCGTGACACGCCACCCAATGAGTTGTCACCGGGCTGGCACTGCGTGGCCAGACTTAACCCAGCTGAATGGTGTGAGAACTTGAGCATTTGTGCAAGCGGTTTGTCTAACCAGTTGCATGACCTGTTGTTTGAGATTCAACCAAAAAGCCCTAACAGGCTGTGTGCACTGTGACTTTTGAGTTAGTCTGTAAGATTCGGTGCTGCAGTTGCTAAGTGTGCAAGAACAATTTCCCCGTGTCACCGAAGCGTTAGATGGATGACTCTAAGAGCAGATACCTTTCATTCTGATGAAAGGGGACACCTTTAGACACCCCCCCCCCCCCCCCCCCCCCCCCAGGACAGGAATCTGCTGTGAGAAGAGTTTTACGGTCAGCTACATTTAGTTCAGGATGTCTAGCAACAGTGTGCTATTCTGCTACGCAGGCTGTCACTCAAAATGGCACAAAGATTTACAGAGAAATGAAAGGCAGTGAAAACACTTGCGTCTCATAAATGAACCAGCCGTTAACTGTTCATCTGCTGGCTCTGTAGCACTTTAGAGGGCATTTGTCCACAGTTAAAGGATTAGTCTAACTGACAGATTCATGTACTTTGTGAACTGGTTCTACAGTTTTTAACTGAATGATTAATGAATACTGAATGAGAAACATTTGTTTTCTTTATTGCCCATGGATATGGTGATGAAAATAACTTACTTGTCTTTGTGGCCAAATGCATGTCTCTTTTTTTTTTTTTTTTTTTCCCCCTTAATGTTCTGCATGTCTTTCTAAATGTGTGGAACTAACTTCAGTAATTCACGTTCTTGATTGTTAGGTGCTACGTTTTCTCAGGTTTTAGCACAATATGTTTGATGGTGAACCGTAGCGGCTTTTTTGTGTCTGTTGTACTAAAACGCTTTATCGGGTTAAATACGTTGTTTTGACCTGTCATTTGGAACATTCTGGAATCAAACTGGAATCCAACAGTTAGTAATTAATTGGTTTTGCTCGCTTTGTCCCTTAAAGTTCCCTCGCAGATGAACAAAACAGAGAGTGAAAGGACCCAGGAATTGTCTGACTCTGACGACGTTCAGATTGTGTATGAGCGGCAGCCCACCGAGGAGCAGGCGGAACTTGCTAGAAGGCTTATGTTGCCCCTCACATTCTTCTGTTATAAAAACGAACCAGGATACATCAGCGATGACGACCATGATGGTGAGCACATGTCTACTGGTGGAGTGTTTATGTGGATGTAGATTTGTGTTTGGGTGTGGTTTTCATGTTTCATGTTCTTTTACAGAAAGATGAAATTTCTTCAATTTATAGAATGTGTCTAAATTTGTTCTCAAACTTTTGGAATTTGTAGATGAAGATTTTGAAACTGCAGTGAAAAATCTGAGGGGAAAACTGTATCCTGATCCTCCTGAAACTGGGGCCACTGCTTCAGGACACAGTAAGTTAAGTGTGTACATGTATACAGATTAGTGAAGATTAAAACTTGTATGGACGTTTGTGTGTGAAAGACAGGTTCCATGCAAGGACATGGCAATAAGTAGATTTAAAAATATTCCCTGGACAAATTGTCATTCGTCATTTTTTATTATTATTATTGTTAGTTGTTTACACTAAACCACTTGTTGCATAATTCATTGACTTGAGTGGAATTGTTTTAATAAAACAATTGTTGCATAATTCGCTGACTGCATCGAACCTTTCAGCTGATCAGCCCAGCGTGGATGTGAGGGATCCTGAGTGTGTGCTTGTCTGGGAGAAAAAACCTACACCCGAAGAGGAGGAGAAGGCCAAGCGCCTCCAGCTGCCCCCAACTTTCTTCTGTGGGGCAGGCAGTGATTCGGAGGCTGAGAGAGACAAGGCGGAGGACTTCGACACGGAGTTCCAAAAGGTGCAGCAGGCTCTGGTGAGATAAAGCATCCAACATTTACCTTCTCTGACACTGAACAGCTTCATGCACTTCATGCACTTATATCATCTTACTGTGATAGTAAGACTCTTTAAACTGAACAATGAGCAGAAGTTGAACCAAATGTCCTCACACAATGAAATTTAAGGAGTTTAGTTACCGTGTGGATTTGACAACATAGCAAAGTGACCTTAGCGACTGCCGCAGCTGTCGCATTGTCATTGATTGATGTGTTTTGTTTTGTTTTTGTTTGTTTGTTTCAGCAGGAACAGCAAAGCCAAAGCGCTCCTCAGCAGGAACAGCAAAGCCAAAGTTCTACTCCGTCGGATGACAAAGCCGCAAGTGTCAGCACTGATGACATACCCACCAGTGCCAGCAGTACCGCGGTGTCCACAGGCAGTGAGGTCTCCTCAGAGCAGCCCTCAGACCCACAGACTGACAACAGCAGTTCTCCCATTGACTTGTCTTCAAAGAAGGGCGGTGACACTGATTCCACTACCACCACAACTGCTGCTGCTCCTGCCCCTGCCAGTCAAGGTAGAACTAACTACTTCCTGTGGTCACTTTCAGTTTTTCAAACTGTTATGTTCGATGAGGACAGGGATGATTTTGTCACATAAAACTGCTAGATCTGTTCAGAGTTAATCATCAGGTGTTTAGTAGAACATAGGTTCTACTCTACAGTGTTTAATCAGAATTGAGCTTCTTTCACACATCTGTTTATTTTTGGGTATAAACAGAAACTGTAATTTGACCAGGAGGGAAAAAAAAAAAAAACATTCGGTCAAACCAAGCATGAATTTTCACATCTTTTTTTTTTTCCGCCCTTCACTCTGATTTACAGTCACATTTGGATTTGGTGCAATGGGTGGGTGCTCATTTGCGGACTTGGCAAAGAATTCGGGAGAATTTGCATTTGGCCAGCAAGGTAGGTATTTTTCTTCTCTTCAGAGAACTCCAGATTGTTCAGGACGAGTGTTTTTGAATGTAACTGTAGTAAAGAGATTCTGACTGCATCTGTCAAACCTCTGTGATGTCAACATGGTCTGAAATCAAATTCCTGTACTTTAGATAGCTGTGTTGTGTCATTAATACTCTCTCTCTCTGTCTCTGTCTCTGTAGATTCAAACTTCTCCTGGGCTGGAGCTGGTGCTACAGTGTTTGCTGCTCCAGCTGACACCAAAAAGGACGGTGAGGAAGAAGGCAGTGAAGATGAGGAGACCCCGAACAACGTAGACATCCACTTTGAACCAATCGTGTCGTTGCCTGAGGTACTCAGTCACTAACTCACACTGTTTACGAGGGAAGTATTGTGCGGATTACAACTGAACACGAAAATCCCTCATACTAATGAACAAAAACGAATCCTGTAGAATTAGTCAGTCAGTTTTTCACTTTGTCAGGAATGTGCTACCAACAAAAATAGTTCTGTTTTTGACTGTGCTATTGAAAATAACTTTCGGTCACGTTTGTTGTAGCTTATTAATAAGGTTGCTGATAATTTGACTCGTTCACTCACTCGGCTGTGAGTGAGCAGATCTTGTCGGTGGTCTCTTAATGAAACTCACCTGCTTGTCAGGTGGAGGTGAAATCTGGGGAGGAAGACGAGGAGATTCTGTTTAAAGAGAGGACGAAGCTTTACCGGTGGGATCGAGAGCTGAACCAGTGGAAGGAGCGCGGCGTCGGCGACATAAAGATCCTCTACCACCCCGCAAAGAAGTATTATCGTGTACTCATGAGACGAGAGCAGGTCCTGAAGGTTTGTGCCAACCATACCATCACAGCGGCCATCGAGCTTAAACCCATGAACACCTCTGCCAACGCGTTAGTGTGGACGGCCACAGACTACGCAGGTAAGCAGTCAAACGCAGTCAGATTAACAATATATATATATAAGAAATGTGTACAAGTATGGTCTTTTTTTTTCCTTTGTTTGTTTGTTTTTTTTTCTCAAGGTCCAAGTGTAATTTCAACTCCATGTAGTTTAAGTATATTTTGTGTGTTTTCATTTTGTGCTCCCTTTGTCTTTTTCTGATACGTGCAGCTCCTTACTCCTTACTCGCGAATGAGGCCTTAGCAAGTTGCATGCCTTCACGTGTTCTTTTTTTCCTGATTTAACAGAGGGAGATGCAAAAGTGGAGCAGCTTGCGGCCAAATTCAAGACCCCTGAGCTGGCTGAATCTTTCAAGAAGACGTTTACGGACTGTCAGAACCGCCTGTCTCTGCCAGACTCCTCCCAGCTGTCCCGAGTCATGGACTTCTCCAGAGAGACCAACCCTTTGGTGTACTTCACCGTCTCCGTGGACGACGAGCCGATTGGAAAGATCACCATGGAGCTGTTTGCCCACGTTGTCCCTAAGACTGCGGAGAACTTCAGGGCCTTGTGCACTGGAGAGAAAGGCTTTGGCTACCGCGGCTCCATTTTCCACAGAATCATCCCTGACTTCATGTGTCAGGTGGGGAACAAGTGTTTGTGATTGTACCAGTCACCATTTTCACCATTTAACTCTTGAACGTGTGTCAGAAGTTGTTGTACTATTGATTTGTTTGAGTGGTCCCACCTGCACTAAGGAGATCAGTCCAGTTTATAAATTTTCTTAAAATAAACAGTGCAATGAATTCACTTAATTTTAAATGCAAAAAAATTAATTAGATTTTTCTCTCTTCATTAGGGTGGTGACATCACCAACCAGGATGGCACAGGAGGAAAGTCCATTTACGGGGGCAAATTTGAAGATGAGAACTTTGACATAAAGCACACAGGACCAGGTCTGCTGTCCATGGCCAACCGAGGACGAGACACCAACAATTCCCAGTTCTTTATCACTCTCAAGAAAACGGAACATCTGGATTTCAAACACGTCGCTTTCGGCTTTGTCAAAGACGGCATGGACGTTGTGAAGCAAATGGGTGAACTGGGCACCAAGTCTGGCAAACCAAGTAAAAAGATAACCATTACAGATTGTGGACAGCTTTAGAAGTTAATGTTTCACCAGTGGTTTTTTTTTTGTTTGTTTTTTTCCTCTTGTTTCTGAGGGCTGTGAACCCTCCTGCATCTCCTGAACTGTGTAATTGTGTAAAATGTACATGAGTAACTTTTATAAGTGGGGTTTTTTTTTGTTTGTTTTTTTTTTTTGCATGTGTTCTAATAAAATTGATAGCACTGTGTGGGGGTGTGGGGAAGAACCTCCCAATATTTTTTGTATGTAATTACGTCTTAATTGAAAGAGATCATTAAAGGACGTTGTTGTTGTTTGACACTTCGTATTTATTTTTGAACTTCTATTCATGGATTCCAGTTAGTTGGTATCACTGTCTTTGTCTCAGCTCTGTGTGTGTGTGTGTATGCACGATTTTATGCAAAGCGTAAGAGTACTTTACTGCATTATTAAAATGCCTGGAATTGCTCCGAACATTGGACTGGACTACGTGAAATTGTACCTCTGATGTTTACGCTGTATTCATTTTGTGTGTTTTGTTTGTTTTGTTTGTTTCCACCGTTTGTTTTCATAGTAAAGAGGGCAGGAGGGTTCTGAGAGAATTTAAACTTCGTGATTGTGTGAAATCTTTTTTTCAATCTGTCTGATTTTGCTCTGTGGCTTGGATTCAAACAGCCTAAAAATCAGGAAAAAAAGGAAAATGAAAAAAAAAAAAAAAGACAACTTTTAAATGGACACTAAGCGAAGCCTCTGATAATCAATGAGTAAAACATGCCTTCTCTTTCTGAAGTCAGACCAATTTGGTAGTGAAATTTTTTTTCCAGTTAATGGGGAAAAACCACAGCGTTGTATGTTGTGCACACACACTTTTCCTGACAGTTGTTTGCATCCTAGCTGGTGTAGGAGCACATTCAGGAGGACTTGTATCACGTCTTACCGTGTAATGACCGCTTGTAAAATTCTTAATACAGTTCATGTCATGTTCCCCCGCCCCCCTTTCTAAAGATTCAAATGACATTAATCTCTTTACAAGTATTAAAGTAAGATGCTTTCATTGCTGGACTAAACTGTTTTCTTTCTTCCTTTTTTTTTTTTAATTGAGTATTTAGGGTGGTTTTCCATTTATTATAAATATATGATTATTACAGATACTTTAACAGACCTTGAGAATGTTTCCTAATTTTTAGTTTTTTTGTTTTCAAATTTGTTCACATAGAGATCCCGTCCGCAGATGAATGTGCAAGATGGATTTTTAAAGCAGGCAATTTTAGCGTGAAAAATGTCATTCAGATGGTTTGAGCAGAGAATGGGTGCAGTCCCATAGAAGCCACTTTGCTGCATGAAACCTCTTGCGCCTGTTTCTGACACCTCTAAATAGAGAATTACGGATCATCTGTAGAGAATTACTGATCATCTGTAGAGGAATACTGATCATGTGTAGAGTACTGATCATCTCGATGAATACTGGTCAGCTCTAGAAAAATACTGATCATCTGTTGAGAGTACCAGTCATGTGTAGAGGAATACTGATCATGTGTAGAGAGTACTGATCATCTCTAGAGGAATACTGATTATCTGTCGAGAAATACTGATCATGTGTAAAGGAGTGCTGATTATCTGTGGAGGACTGCTGATCATGTGTAGAGAGTACTGATCATCTCTAGAGGAATACTGATCATCTGTAGAGCACTGATCATCTGCAGAGAAATACTGATCAGCTCTAGAGAAATACTGATCATCTGTAGAGACTATTGACCATGTGTAGAGGAATACTGATCATGTGTAGAGGTTTACTGATCATGTTTAGAGTACTGATTATCTCTAGAGGAGTACTGATCATGTTTAGAGTACTGATTGTCTCTAGAGGAGTACTGATCATGTGTAGAGTACTGATTATCTCCAGAGGAATGCTGATCGTCTGTTAGATGTGTTTTCTATCCATTCATTATGGAAATAGGCATCTATCCATTCCACATGGGGACATTCCCAGCATAGCTAGAACGGCCAACACAGACACACACACACACACGTATATGTAAAGACTACAAAAACGACAAACAGGAGTATTTCACAAAGGTCAGATGCTCTTTTGATTGCTTGACTGAAGAATCTCATTGTCAGTGTAAACTTTACCTCATTAAAATAATTTTGAAAAAGACGACAGCAGTAATTTAGGTTTGTGCTGTCTTCTGACGTAGAAGACCCAATGCGATGTTCGCAGAAATAAAACACATCTATTTTTTCCTGAGTAGGTTCAAGCTGTGTTCTCTTGGTAGCAACTGCCAGGCAATGTATCGTAACGTTTGCCTGCCTAATCAGACTTGTGTAGAGCTGTTCTCTTTTATTTTTTATATTAGATGCTGGTTGCCAAACCTGAAGTTGTGGCTTGGCCAATCTTGACTCTAAGGATCCACATCAGCTTGACTGGGTGGGATTTTACAGTACCATGGCTGTCAGTCATTTACAACTGTAAAAAAAAGTACTCCAGTATTGTAATGACTACTGATAATGTCTTTTTTAAGACCTTAAGTGAAATTATTACTACTTTTATCTGGAACAAAGGTCTTGTGAAAATCCATAGAGATCCTCTCCACAAACTTGAAAATCTTGAGGCTTTGTGCCTTTTAACTTCAAATCTTATTATTGGGCAGCAAGCATTTGTGGTATTTTACATTGGCTTTCGGAGTCATTTTGGTTTTAGCGGTTGGGTACCAGGGCGGCACGGTGGCGCAGTGGGTAGCCACATGTGGAGCCAAATTCCCCTAGTTACTCAGGTTTAAAATTCTCAACCTGTCACTTCATACATGGAATCCATTTAAAACATCAACTTAAAAATCATCAACTTAAAACAGGCTCCACCTGTTCTGTCACAGAATATTAACAGAAATCCATAATTTCATTAAAAACGGTTAAAGATCCACATGTTGAGGGCGCATTTGCTTCCCTCCTGGAGAATATTCTCTTGAACCAAAATTCTGCATTTACCTAGATATTTTCAGATTTGCAGTTCCTTCAGGAGTAAATTCTCTGGCTCTCCCCACATCTTTGATGTAAATGTAAAATGCTAAAGGTATAGTTTCTACTGTATGTGACTGAGTGTGTTCTCTTGTTACCTTTTCATTGCCATGCATCAGACTCCAGTGGGAGACAGACCTACATTATGACTTTGAGGACATGAAATTTTGGGTGAAGTCTTGTGTTGGAATCCACTCCTCAATAAGGGTTAGGCATGGCCCAAAGCATTTAAATACTGGCCATCCATCATGTCAACTGGACTGAAGTTAAACCACCAAAAATTAAAATAAGACACAAACCCTACCTGTGATAGATGTCGTCAAGCCTCTGCCTCAGTTCTACACGTGTTTTGACTCCCTCCACTTTCTGAAAATCTATTTTTAAATATCTCTCCATGAAATGAACACGCACATTACTCCTTGCCCATTGGTAGCATTGTTTGGTCTCTCTCCAAAAGACATACCATTCTCTCAGTCCGAAGCCTTAACTTTCTCCACACTCATAGCTAGATCCCTAATCCTCCTGGAATGGAAAGGTATCCCCTCCATCATATGACAATGACCAGTTTAATGCATTTAGAGAAACTCAGATTCACCACTAGGGGTCGCACATATTTCTGTCGTATTTGGGCCCCATTTCTCTCCTTCTTGTCAGTATGTGTCAACCTTTGACTCATTAGACAGCCCCTGAAACCTACATTTTTGACATATTTGGATTTTTCCCCCTCCTCTGTACAAATTATCATCTGCTGGCGAATGAGTTGTTTTGTTTTGTTTAGTTTTGCTTCATTTAATTTTCTTTCATTTTGTTTAGTTTTGTTTCATTTAGTTTTGTTTCATTTCTCTCTTTCCTTTTTCCTCCTATTTCCCTCATGAATATTGAGTGGGTTGGATCGATGTGCCATAACAATATATTACTGCTAAAATATTTATGTCCTGGGAATACACCTTCCTGTATATGTATTCCATGTCCTGCAATATTGTGTGATGTTTATTAGAAACCACAGTTTAAAAAAACGACTAAGACCTGCAGACAGACTGGTTAGTCCCATGCTAACGGAAATACAAATCAATAATATGGAAACATGCTCACATAGGTTAGCGCTTCACTCTCTACCCGACTGGCCCTGAGAATAGAGTCGTCATTATGCTGTCAGGGTCATGAAGAAAGTGCGGCTACTTAAGCAATACTGCCCTCTAATGGATTTAGATAAGCACAGTCACACAATCATTATGTAGTGTATGTTGTCCATGACGTGTAGTTATTCTTTCCTTTTCACTGTTAGATCTAAGGTGTTAATAAGTTGCTATATAGTTAATCAATGATGTTCTCGACAAGTCAAGCTACAAAGAAGACTAGAGTTGTCTGACTGGCTGTTTTTAGAAGCGTTCTCTGATTTGTGCTTCTTCATGATTTCATCTACCCCAGATGTGGTCTGTGAGAGAATTAAAATATGCCATGCACAGTTCACAAAAGCCACATTAGAAGACAACATAAATAGTATTTGGAACTGATACGTTTCATGCATATCCGTGAAGTGTTGCTCGAGGCATGTTCTGATGCTGCTGGAGCTACTTAGTTTGACATAATTTGTGGAAAGATTTCAAACGTGGCTCACGTCTTGTCTACCCATTCTGGAGAATTCCACGAACCCACCTCAGAAGTCCTTCAGCTGAGAAAAACCACCCCGCTCCTCAGGGTACTGAGAAATACAGTTTCAAACCAGGGTAAAGTGGTCAGAGTTTGCCTTCTAGTGTCTACTGAGGGCATTTCTGGGCTTCACAGTTGTATCGGAGCTATTGGAAATAAACAGAAAATGAATATAGATCATGCGTTTCTTAAACTCACAAGGTCTATAATGTGTGTTATGTGTACAAAGAGTGAGTGAAAGTTGTTCACTTTAGAGGTTTTGGTTTTTGTTAACGCTGATGATGGATGATGTGATGATAAACATGTTCATTTGAAATGTTTTTCCCAGTGCTGGAGCAGTTGTGCTCTTACTTTTATTATTTTTTCATTTGCTCTCGCGCTCTCTCTCTCTCTCTCTCTCTCTCTCTCTCTCTCTCTCGATTGCAAATCATCATGTTCCCTTCCAGGGAACATTGCACACGCTGATAAATATATTGTGCAAACGGTGCCATCATTACGTAAGTTTTCTGAAGCAGTCCAAAAAAACATGACTTGTTTCTTCATGAATGGATATCAAAAAAACCTTATGCATCATGTTACTGCCATGTTAACTTTGGGTTAGTTTAAGTGGCAATGCTAACTGTCACACACATTTGTATTGTCGTCATTTCCGGTCCTCAGACCAAAATATTACGAAGAGGAATGGTGACCGCAGCAGTGAAGACTGTCTTTGGGATTAGGGATTTCCCTTGCCTGATGTCTAACAGTAAACAAGCTTGTCCCGAGGGAATCCGTAGGATTACATTCAAACACCATCTCAGGTTAGCTCTGTATTACCAGAGGGATTAAATGCCTCCCACACCATCTCACCCTCCTGTGTGTTTATGTATGTGTGCCTGAGAAAGAGAGAGAGAGAGAGAGAAGAGAGAGAGAGAGAGAGAGAGAGAGAGAGAGAGAGAGAGAGAGAACGATATGAGATGCAAGGAGTTCCCTTCCCTTGATTCGGTTCCTAAACATTGTTGGTGAACACTAAACAGTTTAACGAAAGATGGATGTTTTACAAGGAGACATGTTGTTGGACCAGCCTGCATACTGCTTGTCTGTGAGGTTAACTTTGTGTCTCAGTGTTCAAGCATGATTTCATCTTCCACTGTGAATTTGTAGAATTATGTGAACACTGTTCAATAACACTTTTTCTGCCGTGCTGGTTTACCCACCCACAATGCAACACTTTACATTCCTGGTGACCAAACGACACGTTAGATAACGTGTAGTCAAAATGAATCACACACCAAAAATAACTTGGGGCGTTACTCATTAACATGCTGGTTAGGCATTGAATAACCCCTTTGTATTGACACAACAACAATCACAGGCTAAGTCATAATTATCTAACGATATGGTTTTGAAATGGACAGCAGGTGAATGGCCACAACATTTACACCTGAATAGATCTTTCGATAATCAAACAAGGAAAAATATCTCTGTTTACAGAAAGATTAATTATTTCTCTCTCTCTCTCACACACACACACACACACACACACAAACAGAATAATTCATGTAGGTGTGAGTCTACTGCCTTGTTTATGAGTGTCCTAGAACAGTCACTTCAAATCCTGTTCCTAAAGTCTTACAACACCGCATGTTTTAGACTGCTCCCTCCTCCAGCACACTGAGTTCCACTCATCAGTCAATTATCAAGACCCTGGTTAGTGGAAGCCAGAGTGTTAGAGGAGAGAGACCTAAAACGCACTGAGGTTTGGGTATCTGGGAGCAGGTCTGGGAAACAACGTTCTCTCACGACAGAGATCAAGGAGCGTGAAGCTTTAGAAAAAAAAAAAACAACAACAACAACATCTCATCCAACTCATAAAGTTTCTCAAAGGGATCACAGACACACAGCACAAAACATTAACACGAACATGCAAAATGTTCCCCTAACTGCTTGTTGGACTTTTTCGTTATAAACATCCAATGTAGTAGATCTCTGACAATAATCTGAGCGTGTCTGTTGGTTACAGTGGCCCGAGGAAATCTTCACTGAGTCAATTAAGTCTGGTACCATCTATTGTCCGTTGAGATTTGTAGTGTAAGATGATCTCAAACGCACTCCTTAAACTGTTTCCTAACTGCTATTATGAGTCCTGAATTTGATGTTCAAAGACTGGTAAATTTAAGAATCTGATTGTCATTACTCTTGAGTTGTCACATATTTGAGACACAAGGTTTGTGAGTTTGTTTAAGTAACTGCTACGTCTATGGGTAAAGGTTTTGTAATTCTCTCAATACGTCATTCTACTGCAGCACCTCTGGTAGTGTAGGAAAAAACACAAACAAACAAACAAACAAACCATTTTTATGCCATTTTTCAGCGATGTGGCCACATACAATATCTGTCCCTCACGGGTACCTTACATTGTTTATTTTTAAATTACTAAACAGCATTAATTATCAGTGTCCTGTGTAAACTTTGAAAAGCTTAGGCTATTTAATTTGATTCTTATGTAAAAGGTTACATAAAAGATTTTATCCGTCACAGATCACGAATCACCAGCGTGGATCACAAAATCTCCGTGAACATTTCTTGAACAGACCGGACAGCAAATTAATGTTTTATTTTGTTGCAGAGTTGTAACGCATAAAAAGCCTTTCATTGGCAGGAAACGAGATATTTCCGGGTGCTAAACTAACTGTCCGGGTTTTCAAAATATTGCTGGTAAGAGGTTACACAACGTTTATATAACAATGTAAGCACGCCGCTTGGCCAACCAATCAGCCTCCTCATTTTGTATCACATGGTCAGTTACTAGAACTTCCTCCAACAAATGATATCGAAGGAGGATCAGTGTGGGGAAGACCAAGCGAGTTATTCTGAATTACCGGTCGTTTAAATGGTGCATGAAGATATCTCATGGTCCCTCGGTTGCGCGGCTATGATTTTCAGTTCGTCAGACAGCAGATTTCTGTATTTCAGAGGTATCTAACGTTTGTGGAGTTACTTGCTAATCACCTATTCCGTCCGAGCGCTTAGCTAACGACCTCAGGAGCACGTCAACACACCGGTAGTTTTCTTGGATTGCTGGCATTAGCCGTATATGTTTTTGTCCAGTTGGACAGTTGAAACCAGTTAAGTCGTTGGCACTGATACTGCTCTGTCATTCGTCTCAGGCGAGTGTTTAGTGACTGTTTGCTTTTCTTTCGTGTTTGGTGGAAAGTTAATGCCTTCCAGGACGTTACGTGTCTCGTTATGAAATTTCTTTACCAGCTTATCGAATGAATAATACTCAACTATCCAAGTTTATCAATTTCCTAATTTTTATTTGTTGTACTGGGAGGGAACTGTCTGTTTCTCTGTTCAGGGAAAACAGTTGGAACATTTGAGGTCGCTGGGTTCGGTTTTGTGGAACACTGACAGAATGATACAGCCATAGTGCTGTGTTTGTTATGGTTCTGAGAATTCTCATTCGTGGAATTTAGTTCTAGTCATCACCACCAGGGTTTTGTTTTAACTAGGTTATGGACGGCAGTGAAAATGCATTTTCATTCCAAACACAAAACAACACAACGCATCTATAGCCCTTAAGACAAGGTGTAGATAAATTTGACTAACCAGACGGTCTTCTGAAAGGTCAACGTAAAAAAAAATGCAGACGGAGTTTCAGCAACAGTCGGACCAGTTTGTCCATTCTCTTTCCAATCCCGGGGCAGTGGGACTGTGTCAAGAAATGTTGGAGGTAGCTGCTCATGCTTGTCGGACGGGTAACTTCGAGCTCGCCGCGGAAATTTACGGATCTCAGCTCGCAGATCTTACTCAACCGGACCGGGGGCTCTGTCTTCGCCGAGCCGACGCATTGGCTCGATCAGGAAGGATTTCAGAGGCTTTGGAGTCGTACATCACTGCAGCTAACATCAGAACTCTCCGATCAGAAGAGCTAGGTTGCTTGGTTGAAAACATTGTCCGAACTCTTCGCGAAAAAGAATTGAATGTTTCGGACTCTGGGCTAGCCCACCAGAAAGACGAATTTGGGTCAAGTACTGCGAAGGAACCTGACCGAGAATCACGAGCGTACGACCAGCTCACGGACCCCTTCTCATGCCGTCTTTGCAAGCGCTTGTTGTCAGACCCCTCAACTTTGCAATGTGGCCACACTTTTTGTAAACATTGTCTCGAAGAGGACACAGTCACTGAGTGTGTATTTTGCAAATATAAACTTAATAAAGTAGATGGGAAACCCCAGCCGTATGGATTCCGCGTGAATGTGGTTCTAAGTGGGTGTTTAGATAAATTATTCGAGTCGAAAAGTAAAGGCGTTCGGTTGTGGATAGAAGGCGAACACCAAAGGAAAAAACAAAACTTTGCAGATGCCTTGGAGAAATACAACAAAGCTGTGGAACTTGGTAAGTTATTTTAATTATGGACTCAGCTTTTGTTTTGACGGGTTACGGTGATCATAAGTGCATCCTCACGCTTGTTATTCACCTCATCCTGGTTGACCTACTTTTCCCTGCTCACTCACATGTCGACGCCAGGGGGCGATAGAGAAACCAAACTTCCAAGGGCTCCCAATTGGACAATTCTCTATGGGAAACCGTAAAACGAACAACGAACTCGTTTTGTAATCCAAAATGTCAACCAGGTTTGGTAAACTACTTGTCAAGGTCAATGTTTTATAATCATCCATTCATAACAGCATAGAGTTAACCTTACATTAATTTAACCCTGTGTGAAATGATGTTTTTTTTTCTCGCTCACTCTTTTCAATTTCTTTTTCATGAATTTTATGCTCATGCATATTGTGATAGGAAAAAGTTTCAGTGGGATCACACACACGCACACACACACATTAGGAGATTCCACTGAACACCGAACATGCAAATGCCTTGCTGTGAAACAATTCGGGAAATATAGGCCAGCATACCATTACCAACAAAACTACACACGTTTTCAAGACACACACGTACATTTTCAATTCTTCACTTCCATCTTATACACACAAGCAGTAAACCTATTGTTCAAATGTATTGTTATGTAACCAGTTTTTTTTTCTTTCTGCTTTGTCTTGGTGCATTACTGTGCATATGCAAGGGCAGATGACACATTGTCCTTAATGCTACAGTAATGTTATATATTGTAGACTTACCATACAAACAGTACAGCTGCTCACACATTGGATGTTGTGTTGAATCAGAGGAGAACTTGACAACAGGTCGAATTGTTTTTTGGTCATAATTAAAGACATGGTTTAGGTCCAGCCCAGAAGGACCTTTTTGTAAAGGCCAAAGGACATGATGTGGACATCTAAAAGAAACATCTGGTAAAATATACTGGAGGTAATAACCTTACTGTTTTCTTATTTGTGTGTGTGTGTGTGTGTGTGTGTGTGTGTGTGTGTGTGCAGCACCTTCAGACTGTGACCTGCTTCTCCAGCGTTCAGAGTTACTGCTTATGATGGGCAAATGTAACCAGGCCCTTATGGACACAGAGACTGCCACCAGACAACAGCCGCTCTGGCCCGAAGTAAGACAAACACCTACACTAACAAACACCCTTATCTTCCGCTCAATCTCTCTCTCTCTCTCTCTCGCTCGCTCGCTCGCTCACTCACTCACTCACACAAACATGGCCATAACTGTGCCATAAAGTCATTATGGTGCCATAACCATACCAAATCAGTTAATCAGCTTCCTGTTTATTCTGTAATCAGAGTGTGTCAAAGTCCCTGTCGTAAGATTTTACCTTAATAATCTTACCGCACGTTTCCAGACGTGACCATACGTAGCGGCTTCAGAAGCATACGTTGATTTCAACTGTGTAGTCAATAATGACCCTTAAATCTTTAGTGTCTTATATTTTTTGATCCTGGTTGTCTTACACATTTGTAAACCACATATAACAAAAAGAGTGACCAGTCCTAAGGCTCTAATATTTTAACTTTATGCAGAAGAAGGCTCTTTTGTCTTTGACCGAGGTGCTTTCTATAGGTTTCTAACCTGTGGCATGACCCTGTATCCACTGGTAGATCGCAGTTAGCGTTTAGCTGTTAGACACCATCTGTCAGACATTGGATTTGCACCCAGATGGCTTTTTTGCGCACGTGTGTGTCAAGCTTACGCAATCACACTCCTTTCTTTTACTCTGATCCTTTGTCTGTCAGTGTGTGAACAGACCCCTGATGACGCACAGCCGCAGTAAGTTTGTCGTAGGAATGATGTAAACGTACTGATGTCCATGTTTTTGTGTTTGTGTATTTGTGTACGTGTACTAACAGGGTCACTATGCAAAGGCTGCTGCCCTGGTAAAAGCAGGTCGACAGGAAGAGGCTCTTCAGGAGTACTTCCTGTGTTTGGCCCTCAAGCCTGATTGGACGGAAGTAAAGGTGGAGGCCCAGAAGGTAGATGTGCTCAAAGTCACACATATTCTCTCTCTCTCTCTCTCTCTCTCTCTCTCTCTCGTTCTTTGAGTAAACTGTGTGATGAAGTAGTGGGTTTATGGTCTCTGAATGTGTTTATTACCTCTCTCTTTGTAGCTGCTGAGTGAAGTGTTCTCATCTGTGTTTGAGAGAGATGGCTTGGCCTTGTCTCTGAGTCCTCCTCAGACAGAGCCTCTACAGTATTTTAAACCAGCTGCCCTGCTGAGCTCTCTACACACACAGGTGACACACACACACACACACACACACACACACACACACACACCTGGTCTGTACACATGATTCACAAATTCCATACACACATGCATGGCAGAAGTGCTAAACACTCTCTCTCTCTCTCTCTCTCTCTCTCTCAGAGCTGCGATCAGAGAAAGAGGAGTGTTAATGCAGCCATCTCTGATGAATACAGTAGTCCTGAGGGCACTAAGACCCTGGGCAGTGTCGCCTCATGTCTGTCAACTCCATCTGGCCTGAAGAGGAAACACAGCACTGACACACCGTCCAATGAGCCTCCAACCAAACTCCTCAGAACAGGTACACACACAGGCGCGCACACACACACACACACATGCATACAAACACATGCACTTACACACAAATCCATCCAAACATAAAGCAAGTCAAGCTCCACCTGAGCAGTCCTACAACTTTCCCGTTTTCTGTTGTACACTAACACTGCTAGAATGAAAGTGTGACCAACTTTTTGCTCGTAGTTGAAATGTTTTGACCGTGTGTGTGTGTGTGTGTTGGTTTTTAGACTCAGCCTGCTCATCTCACACAGCTGTAGCCGGTTTCAGGGGGAGGCTAGACAGCACAGATATGGAGTGTTCCTTGTGCATGAGGTATGATTTGTCATCTGTCAGTCACTTTAACTGCCAATCACCAAACGGTTCTCAGTTCCCACAGTCAATAAGATCTTGTTGACCAAAAAGAAGAGAATTGTGTGAAGACATTCCTGCACGCGGGCTAACATTTCATTAACACAACTCCTGTCTTTCTTTCTTTCTTTCTTTCTTTCTTTCTTTCTTTCTTTCTTTCTTTCTTTCTCTCTTTCTTTCTATCTCAGGTTGTTTTATGAGCCTGTGACTACTCCCTGTGGACATACTTTCTGTCTGAAATGTTTGGAGCGCTGTCTGGACCACAATCCCAAATGCCCCCTGTGTAAACAAAACCTGTCCGAGGTATAACCACACGCACACACACACACACACACACACACACACACACACACAATGCTAGATGCCCCCCTGTGTATAGAAAACCTGTCAAAGGTATAACCACACACATTTACATACATGTACACATACTAATACACACACAGAAGCAGACACACATACAAACACACACACATAGAGAGAGGGAATGATAATGCAAGCAAGATGACAAAACAAAATTACATTTATTGTGTAATTACGTTATCATTTATACTCAAGTAAAATTGTGAATATTCACTTGGTTTTTATGTGATGTAATTGCAGTATTTGGCCACTAGAGGCTACAGTAAGAATGTTGTGATGGAGGAGGTGCTCCAGCACTTCCTGGGGGAGGAGCTAGCAGACAGGAAAAAGATCCATGAAGAGGAAATGAGGGAGCTGGGAAAGTAAGTTTTCTATTATCATTGCTGTCTTACATATTGTGCCATAGACCCCTAATCAGGTCAATTTCATATTTATAACCCAAGGTTTAGATGTGGAATTGAATTTTAGTGAAATGCTGTTTCTGTGGTAAAGTGATATACTTAGGAACGTATGATATCTTTAAGTTGGTGTAGAATTATATCTTATTATATCTCATTCCCTTGACTCCCCCTGACAGTTTGAACCAGGAGGTGCCCATCTTCATCTGTACCATGGCATTTCCCACAATCCCTTGCCCATTGCACGTGTTTGAGCCACAGTACCGGTTGATGATTCGCCGCTGTATGGAAACAGGAACCAAACAATTTGGGATGTGTATAGCTGATAATCTCAAAGGGTGAGAGAGAGAGAAACACGTTGTCACTCACACACACACGCACACACACAGACAGACATTCACACACACACACACACACACAGTGCCAGTGCTGACTACCTCTTGCTGTCCTGTCTCTTACAGATTTGCAGATTACGGCTGTATGCTAGAAGTGCGGGATGTGAAATTCTTCCCCGATGGACGCTCTGTAGCGGACACAATTGGCGTGTCTCGTTTTCGGGTTCTCAGTCATGGTCAGAGAGACGGATACCACACAGCCAAGATAGAATACCTCGAGGACAAAGAGGTATAATGTGTCCTCTGTGTGTTTGTGTATGTACGTGTGTGTTTGTGTGTGTGTGTGTTAAGTGATTCTGTATATCCATGTCAGGAAACAATGTTTATGTTTATTCCTATGTTTTAGCTTTATGTAACTTTATAAACTGTTCAGTGTGAGTCATTCTGTTCTTTATCTCCCTCCGTGTTTGTTTGTTTGTGTGTGTGTGTGTGTGTGTGTGCTGGGGTGTTTAGGTTGTAGGTGAGGAGTTGACAGACTTGCAGAGGTTGCATGACTCAGTGTATGAACAGGCGAAGGACTGGTTCAGTTCTCTAAAGGACAACATGAAGAACCAGATACTCAGCCACTTTGGCCAGCTACCAGGCAAAAACGCAGATCCACAGGTACCAGTCATATATACACACACAGACGCTTTCATCTCTCACGCCTTTACGGACACAACTCAAATATAACAATAGTAGCAAGTCAGAACACATATCCTGGACCAGAGGCCTACATTTTGAAACCTGTTTCTCTCTCTCTCTTTCCCTGTCTGTTTAGGCAAGTTCTAATGGTCCAGCCTGGTGCTGGTGGCTGCTTGCTGTGCTGCCGTTGGAAAGTAGAGCCCAACTCACCATCCTAGCGATGTCATCTCTCCGAGAGCGTCTGGTGGCCATCCGACGGGTCCTGCTCTTCGTGTCACGCAGGAGGCCCAAGTGACTACCTACATCTTTACTTCCTGTCTATGGGGTTTTTTTTGGGTTTTTTTGCAAAGTTCACTTCAAGAATTCAAGGTGGTTCGTTGGCCGACCAGTGACCTGAACCGTAAATGAATTGACTTGAACTTGAGCGGGTGTCATCAGATCTTGTGTTGTGTTGTTACATCAGCACCGATGGTGTAAATGAAGATCACATGAAGACGCTATCCCAAGCTAGAGCCCATGACCGCGTTTTTTTTTTTTTCAAAAACGACCACGGGCAAATCTGTTCAAAGACAGACGGTCTATGCAAGTTCCCTGTCCCCGTTTATGGTCTGTCACAAAGATGTTTACCAAAAAAACAAAAAACACACACACACACAAAAAAAAACCCTACCTCGCTTGTTCTAGAGGCAGTGGCCTCAGTATGTCGTCTCATTCCCCCAAAAGTTCTGTTCACTTGAGTTCGCAGGACAGACACAGACGACACACTGAGAGAGGACATCTGCAGTGGAAGATATCAAACATGAGAAATATAGATCCTAACAACCCTAACCATGAGGGAATGACCGATAAAGAGAGATAAAAGCAGACAAAGAACTACCAAAAAAATTATATATATATATCTTTTAATCTAATAGATTTGCTACTGCTCCTGTCAGTTTCTGTGTTAGGTCAGAATCTCTTTAGGGGGGAAAAAACATTCCTGATACTCTTGATTATAACTCTGGACAGAAAGTGACGAAAGTGTCATAAACAGATGTTTAAAATTTAAAACTGTTTCACAACAATTACTGCTCGCAACCAGCAACAAGCAGAAATGAGCTGCCCTGGACCGTTCGCACAGCCTGTTAATGTCCAGGTGTGTGTGGGGTCATTTTTACAAGTGCCTCATGAATGAACAAAATACATTACAAACACACACACACACACACTCTTTCTCTCTCTCTTTCTCTAAAACACTCACACATAATTCTTAGCATAATGTAGAGGATTAATATAATTTAAAAAGTAATAAATAATTTTCATGGTTGACTGTGAAGTCTTGTTATGTGTGTCTGTATGTATGTACGTATGTATGTATGTATGTAATAATATTATTATATGATTTGACAGTTATCTCCTTCAGTGTGGATTTTTGTCACTAATTTTAAGTTAAAGCTATTCGACACTTCTGAAACTGATGAATTCTCATTTTATAAGGCCTTATTTTATGTCTTAAGGATATGAAAGTTTGAAAATGTGTGTGTATATATATATATATGTGTGTATTTTGCCCACAGTGCTGTTTTGTTGTTAATATCAGTATGTTTCTTTGTGCTGTGTACATTTTGTATGTTTACTTGCACTTTGTTTAAAAGGATAACTTTGTGTCAAATAATAAAATTGCAGAATTTACAAACTGCTTGGTTGTTTTTGTTAACCCATTAACTACTGTTGTCTTTTTTCCCTCCTCAATAGAGGTGCTGCTCTACTCGTGAATGGATATTCAGTTCTGAAGCACTTTCTCCGCTGATGTGTTATCCCCCACCATAATGTCCCTATATAAGCCTCAAAGGCACTGGACCCTCTTTAGCCCTTAAAGATGTGTATCTCTCTGGCTGTGGAGCCATAGATTATGTGTGTGTGTGTGTGTGTGTGTGTGTCCTGGTCCTTGCTATGCTGGTGTGTCAGAGGAAGTAAGAGTTAATGATGGTAGACTGTGGCCACATGGGGGCAGTGACGAGCTGTAGAGGACATGGTTCTAGGTCATCAAATATCAAGAATTTTCTCATTGACATGTTTATTTATGAATTTCATTTATTTATTTATGTCCAACAGATTCTCATCACCCTCCAAGACAATTACCTGGACAAGCACTTTTAATGGCTTTGTGTCATTACCAATTTTCTGCTAATCACTGACCGAGAGGACAGAGAATGTGACTCCTTGCTGAATAAAAGTGATTCACTGATACTTTACTAACACTTTTTTTTACACCAATTATAAAACAACTGAACACTTCAAAATCTATCTTACCCAAACAGGGAAATACCACACTTCAGTAAACAGGAGTGGTACATTGTATTGAGAGCTGCTACTTCCACACAGATGTGGACACTGAGTCAGTTCAACATCCCATCAGGATTAGACAGGTGTGTATCAACGCTGAGCTGGCCCAGTGAGCCCATATTTCCGTTACCACGGTTACTCAGCGACTTTGAGAGAAGGGTTATTGTTAGGGTCCTTTTCAGTGATGAAAACCACTCAGCCTGGGATGTTTCATGTAGAACAGTGACTCAGCTGATTCTGGCATTGGAAGTCTGAGGGAAAAGACGTCATTAACAGAGTCAAATACGGTCCAAAGCACAATATTCCTGGGCTGTAATGTCCATTCTGTAGTGTGAGACACAAAAACAGTAAAACAGACAAGCAGCTCTCAATTAGTTGACTCCAAATACCAGTCTAGGGCCTGGATGAGTATGGTTATGGACTATGGTTTGGTTGGAAGCGTATGAATGACATTCTACAGTCCGAAACATATGATTGCTTCTGGCAGCATGTTCTGGCCCAGAGCTCCACATTAAGACATTTGTCAGTTGCCTGTGTGTTAAAAAGACCAGTGGTACTGAACCACATCTACATGTGTGGATTTAAATGGGCGTGCACAGACTACGTGCCAGAACCTGTCCTCATCAGGACAGAAGGCAGTCATATTATTTGCAAAGCAAGAACTATGGCCTGAAGGAACTGTGTTACTGAGTTCCTCAGTTCCACTTTGCCTTTGTTTGGGGTGTCATATCCCTAATATATATTAATAAATATAACGGATATGTTCCGCTCTGCCTCTGCCGAGAGCTTTCATTTCTCTTTACCTTTCAAGAACTAACAGCAGAAAAATGTTTACTGGGTAAACACCATTGAACACCTGTCTGTTTACACGGGCCACACCACACATGGCAGCTCTTTGTGTGTGTGTGTGTGTGTGTGTGTGTGTGTGTGTTGCGCGTGTGTGTGTGTGTTGTGTGTGTAAATGGAACGTTAGAAGCATAGATGAACCCCTGGCCATCCTATTGTGTGTGAGCGGTGTAATTAAACTGTTGCTTCTCTGTTTAGCTCCTCTTTTTACTCACCAAGTATTGTCTGATTGTGTCATTGATGTGCACCATTTGGAACACATTATAAATTCACTCATTCAGCACATTACATTTCTATCATCAGGCATTGTTTTATGGGAAGGTTTTTTTTTTTTAGTATGACAAAGCGCAAAACAACCCAAATGTTCAGTCGTCTGGCATTCTCAGGCAATGTAACGCCGTACATAGTTCATATCATTTGACAAATGCTGCTGCATTAGCCGCTAGGTACCAGGTTATTTTTGGCACTGTGAAGGTAATCATTCGGGAACTGACACACGCACACGCACACGCACATACCTAGACCGTATATACAGACGTCAGTATGTCTGAACTCCAATAGCTTCTACCTCATTTGACATTTTGTTTTTGTGTTCCACTTCTCTATTGAGACAATACCTCACTTCCCCCCCCCCCCCCTCCACCCCCCCCACCCCCCCACCCCCCACACACAAACACTGTGAGAAACCTGTGAGACAGCAGAACTGCGGGAACTATAGCTGATAATTGCATGGTGCCTGTGCACTGTGAGAGACAGTTCATACCAGTCACTGTCCAGAACTGTGTTTCTGACACATATTCTGGTCAGGACACTTTGCTATATAGTATAAGAAGATACATTTGATGTGGCACACATCCAACACACACATACACACTTGCAGACTCACAATACATTCAGACTCTGTCTCTCTCTTTCCCCTTCTCTGTCTCTCCCTATTCTCCACTTTCTTTCCATCCCCCACCCTTTGTCTCTCTCTCTCTCTCTCTCATACACACACACACATACACAGAGTTTATGTTCATGCACAAACTATTCCCATATCCACTGTGAGGTGAGACAGGTAGTGAAGATGGGTATGTTAAAGCCACTGTGGGGTGAGACAGGTAAAAAGGAGATGTTATATCCACTGTGGGGTGAGACAGGTAGTGGAGATGGGTATGTTATGTCCACTGTGGGGTGAGACAGGTAGTGAGAGTGGCTCTGATATATCAAATATGGGGCTTGAGACAGGGAATTAAGATTGGTATGTCACATGGCCCCTGGCCCACAGTACAGAAGAGTGAGACACAAACTGAAGACAGGGTTTTTTTCTGTGAGACAGCTCTGTGGTGCTCCTGCTCTGACTGGAGCTGGTGTTTTCTGTGTTTCTGTGGTGTTGTGGCAGGGAATGGGACATGTGGAAAGAGAAAAATAATTCAAAAGAAAAATGAAAATGAATAAAATATTTATCATGAAAAAGGCAAGAAATGTCTCTGTTCTCACATGGCCCAGCAGAGCCATGACCACAGAGGGGTGACAGACAATATCACAACACTGTAAAAAGTTAAAGCGTGTGTGTGTGTGTATGTGTGTGTGCACATGTGTTAGAGAATAAGAGAGAGAGAGAGAGCGAGAGAGAGAGAGAGAGAGAGAGAGAGAGAGAGAGTGAGAATTCATACGTAGTTTTAAATGTGGGTTCCAATCACTCTCTGAAATTGAATCCTAAAGTTTAGCGACACTGGACTGGACACTAGACTGTTACACTACACTGAAATAAGATAGACCAGAATACATCCAAACAGAATTTCCTCTTCCACTAGAATTGCCTCTCCCTGGTCTGAAAACGATTCTGAATGTGAAAGGTCACTGAGAGTCACTTTTGTTTAATTTCATGGTTTCAGTGCTTCCTCTAGGGTCACATTTTTTTTTTTTTAATTTTTACAGAAATCCAATGCACCACAGTGGCCTTCTGTACTAAAAAAAAAAAAGCATTTCACTCAAAGAGTAAACATGAAGTACAAAGTTATAACATAGTTGTACACATTGATGAAATTATCAGATAGAGGAGGGAAAAAAGTTGATAGTTCATCAGTGTGGCGAGGTCTAGTTCGGTGTTTTGACTGGATTTGAATGTGCTCAGTCGAGGTGAACCTGTAAATGCTGGTTTGCTAGTATCTTCTCTGTGAATGGAGGGAAAATATTGAATGTGAGGGAGAAGTGTGAAAGAACAGGGTAAGTGTTTTTGCATCCATGTAACACCAAGCGAAGGACACACTAAAAGCATTCCTCTGACACACAAAGGTGCCCAGGCTCACTGGACCACCCCTCCCTGTGGATGTATTCGGCTGAACTGTGAGTGACCTTTTTTTCTCATGAATAAAATGATAGGAAAACACATGTGCACTTAAGTCACAGAGTCTTTTTAGAACATGCAAACACACACACACACACACACACACACAGAGAGAGAGAGAGACTGTGGAAAAAGGGGTCCATGTTGAATCTGTGTTGTTTTGCTTCAGACTTATTGAACAGTTGTTTCAGTGATAAAGCTACTTACCCCCTGGGTGCCACACCCACGCTCATCTGGATACTGGATATCTTATCTGATAACGGCCATTCAGTTGACAGATGGTATATACGTTGTTTAGTTTAAAATGTAAGGGACTTAGATTTAGACGACTCGCTTCATGCTTGCTTACAGATCACTTTTATATATGTGGCTTTACATTCTCTCTCTCTCTCTCTCTCTCTCTCTCTCTCTCTCTCTCTCTCTCTCTCTCTCTCTCTCTCTCTCTCTCTCAGCAGTTGCTCTCCCTGGCATCCTGTAAGTGGCGTACGCAGCGCGGATCCGCTCGCGTTCCGCCTGCTCAGTCCGTCCTGGAATAGCCCTGTGTCCTCTCCCTAACAACGACCACGGGAATACAAAGAAAAAAAGCGGTCCGGGCGTCGTTGTGTCCACATATGATTATTCACGACTCCCGAACGATGAACTACAGCATCACAGATATTATAACAGCGTGAAGGAGACGGGATATATTGCAATTTTTATTTAATTCAGAAAAGATGGCGAACGATTCTCCAGCTAAAAGTCTGGTTGATATAGACCTCGCCTCTCTGCGGGTGAGTGCATGCTAGCGGCATTGCAAGCTAGCCTTTATCCTGTAGCCTAAATATGAAGCTGTACCATCTAAAACATAGGTTTCATATTTTTTTCTCTCCTTTGAATTATCGGCTTTCTTTTGCACAACACACTCGATTTGAGCTGAATTTGTTGCATGTCTCCGGTGTTTGTTATTGATATGGGTCCGGAGTTCCGACGATTCCTTTGTTTGCAAAGCATTGGCATGTGCAAAGGAATCGGTGAAAACAGCCACAATTTAGTCACTCGCGTTCGTTACTTTACTTCTGTGTTAGTCTGAAATCATTGATGATCAATTTTGTATTGTTTACAAACACGATTGGTTATTTGTCTTATTCCAGGACCCAGCAGGCATATTTGAACTGGTGGAGGTGGTGGGCAATGGGACCTATGGACAAGTGTACAAGGTTTGTCCCAGTTTGTTTTTCCCCTTGACCCCAATTCGTACGACTATAAGGAAACAAGACGAACACTGTAGCGCTTCAAAAATCTGTTTTTCTGTCGGGGACTGGTTGGGGGGCTGTAGGTACACCCATAGCTACAACAGTGGTGCGGTCAACGCTGGATTAAAGCAACTCACAGTGATGGCAACTGAATCAGGGCTAGTGTAGAAAACCAATACCCCTTTTTCCTACATTGCGTGGTGAATTTCACATCTGTCCTTTATGCATTTGCTTGTGGTCCCATAGGCTCCTTTAACCGCACTAAAATACCCAAGCGCACCTATCATTGCGGTATATTAAAAAAATCTGGCAATGGCACGGCGACTCAACTGCGCTGTTGGGTGTGAACCGTTGCGCATTCTTGTGTGTTTAGATCGAATGCGGTGATGCGCTGTATTTGACTTGGTACAGCAAAAAGCCGATTACAAGATGACGACTAGGTTCGGCCCGGTGGCCAATCGACAACAGCCCGTCCTGTTGTATCGAAGTGGATGCTGAGAAGCCTACATCACATCCTGTTGTGAATCCGTTGTTACTCGGTAGAAACGAAGAACGTATTAACGGCCTATACCTGGGCTTGTATCGAAGCAGGGTACCTTAATGCAACATGACTGTGGATTTGGCCTGTTAAATAAGGTTGTAAAAGTACCTAGTTAAGCTCAGGCTCCTGGGAGTTAGCTATGTCGTAGACAAGGCTGCTTATCCTGCCTTCTGTGTGTCATTTCACCCGTAGTAAGATGGTTCCGGCATTTTCAGAACCAAACAATTGAGAGTGGAACAAGCACTAGTCTTCCTAGCATCTCTTGTCACGGTTTGGATATCTGCCCAGTAAAGATGTTATCCTTTGCTTGTTTAGTCCTTAGTGAGAGCTCATATATTACGAATATGCGTTGTTTAGAGAGTATGCAAGAGCCTCTCCGAAAGACAACCATGTTACTGCTTGCTGTTAGCAAGCCGAACGATTCCAGGTTATCTGATGTACGGGGCCACTATTTTGGATCTGCCTTCAGACGAGCGCTTGGAGCGGCACTGCAGTTTTTAAATGGAACTTTATTGGACAGTCATCACAGTTCATTTGGTTATTGAGTTTGGTAGGGTTTCCGTCTAACTCAGCCCCCCACCCCCAACCGCTGCCCACCCCTGATCATTCTTTAATATTTTGAGAATGGCGCTACTCTTTGCTCTCCTTTGGTCATATCCACAAATTCTGTATTGGTAGATAACCTCAGGGAACAGAAAGAGAAAGAGAACCGGAACAGAGGAGAGGTGAAGTTGCTGATAGAGGTCAAAGTTCACATGTCCCTATTCTCTGTGAATATGTGGAGGTTGCTAGTGGCCTTGCATACGCTGGGACACTTTCCACCTCATTCTGATCTGATACCCCAATAAGCAATACTTGCGTCCAATTTTAGCATACAGGTCAGTCCGCTTTCTCAAATGAACTGTACCCCTCCCCTCCCTTAAATAGACAATGTATTGCACCAAAGTGCCCTCTTATAGACATACCATCTGTCTCTAACACTGTCAATCTGAAATCCAAAGATATCAACTGCCTTTGTTTTCACGGAGAGCAACATGCTAATATTAACATATCGACGTGCATTCCTTTTCAGTGGTGTGAGAATTCGCTTGGCAGTCTTGACAATCCTACGGTTAGCCTCCTAGCTTGTATGACTCTCCTGTAGACAACGTGCGTGTTTTATTGGAAAAGTGTTGTCAAATTAAAGCCGCTGCTCCTTTACAGCAATGCGGCGTAAATGCTCTCATATTTTTATACGTCTCCGGCAGCCGCGAGTTGTTCTTCACTTCCTTTAGAAACAGGTCCGTATGCAAGGCTCTTTGAATTTGTGGATGGTCACATTCTGCTCTGTGAATTTTTTCCCCCTATATATAGCTTTAAAGGAAACAACGTGTCACATCCTATCATGTCGCCAGACGCCCTCCTATCAGTTGAAGCCTGCGGCCAAAGAGCCTCCTTATTCAGTCAGTCATTAAAATGGAGCTCATTCTTCTCTGTTATTTTCTCTCTCTCTCTCATCCTCGGTATGCCCCTCAAAAAGCCCCACCTGAAATGATGTTTGGGATTCCAGTTCAGATGTTTTTTTGGCAGGTCCAGGAATTGCGGTCCTTCTTGTCGTGTGGACTTTGATACCGACCCGTGAAATATGCCTGAAAACATCCAGTGAAGTACTAATTTGCATGTCCGCTGTCGCGGCTTAGACTCAAAAATCGCACCTGTCGAACAAATGCCAAAACAGCAATTATGACTCAGGCTGCATTTGCTTTATTTTTGGTCTTTCCTGCGTGTTCCCTGCCCACGCGTACCGTCAGGTTTTAGAGTGTAGCAGTTATCCAGAGCAGCTGAGATGGGACGGAGAGTTGGTATATGAATAATTTAGCGTCGCAGGATTTTTAGAGAAATGTCAAGATGGGAAGGAGAAAAAGTCCCCATGGCCAAATAAGGACATTTTATCTTATCACGCAACGGGTCATTAAAAACACCCCCCCCCCCCCAAAAAAAAAAACCCAGCTGTTTTTTTAGCAAAACCAGAGTCCGATTTCTAAATCCAAAGAAGTTGTCTCTCATTGTTGACTATCCATAAGTCACGATAATATAAGCTACTATGCAGCTGAAAAGTAGCTGAGTTCTGTCCACCATTGTGGAGAGATGTCTTCCGATTGGCTGCCGCCGCTGCTGCTGCTGCTGTTCTCACCACTCCTCTGAATCAGATGGAGTCAGGTGCGTGTTCAGGGACGGAAGCATGACGTCACCTTTGTGCCTCATTTGTTCCAGTAGAATGCGGCGCGGCGCTTCATTTATTTATTTTTTTATTTTTTTTTAATTTAATTTTTCACAGAGCACTGAAGCACTTTGAATGGACTATACTCAGACGCAGCCAAGGTCCGGTTAATTTAGTCTCCAGAGTCAGAGAGATTGTTTTCTCTCTCTCTCTCTCTCTCTGAGTTGTGTGGATCCCTTTATAAATGTTGAGGAGAGCTCTTTTTAGGAACGCTGTGTTGCAAAAACTGAGTCTGACATTTGGGCAACTCAGTTTCAAAAATCCCTCTTGAGTCTCTGTTCTGCCCAGAGAGTCCGTTAGAGGATCGGGGGGGGGGGGGGGGGGGGTCTTTGCTCTGGTTTGTTTACTGAGTGAGGGAGTGTGTGTGTGTGTGTGTGTGTGTGTGTATGGGTGTGTGTGTGTGTAGTGGAGTTGGTATTTGAAGCCCCAGCTCTGGTGAGAGTATTTGGGATAAGACCCGGTTCATAAACCCATCACTAGCCAAATGGTTTCATACCAGCGTCATTTTTTTAAAAAAAAGGATTTATTTTTGGTATATAAGAAGAAAGTATGACTTTTGAAATATGTCAGTGAGTTCCTCTCATCACATAACAGCAATTTGTAGACGGAAGATCCAGATGATTATAGCTTTAGCCTTTAACCTTTTAAACTTTAACAACAAAATGACAGCCTGGAACTATGGAATCACTCAACACAAATAAACTTAACTTCCATTTCATTCAACACCTTTTTTGTTTTTCCTGCTCTAAACCTGCATACGGCATGTTCACTTCCTCACGCCTTTGCAGTACGTATCGGCTATGAATAACTGATTGATTGTTTGATTGATTGATTGATTTGATTCAGAAGTTTGATGTATGTTTTCTGGGATCTTACAGAAGCTCCCCATCCTCGCCTCGTGTTAAGGAGCGTTAGTGAAGCTTGTGGCTTTGCCTCAGCTGGTTCTTAGTGGTTTGTGCTTGAGTGAGTCCACAGACCCTTTGACTCTGGCAGACCTTTTAATGGAAACCCAAGGGTCTCTGAGGCCAAAACGGATGACTCAGCCTTTTTTTTTGTTTTGTTTTGTTTTTTTGTTTTGTTTTCCCTCCTCCCGTTAATGCGTCTCTCTTTTGAAGGCTTTCTGTTCTCTACGCTAATCTAAAAAGGCTTTGGGGTGGAGAGAAGACAAGATGGTGGAAATCCCTGTAAGACCCCTTAGTCAAGTCAGAGTTTGTCTGGCTGCCATATTGTTTCCACTCATTCAGAGTCTCAGTGTTCAGATGGAAACCGTTTGGGGCAAATGTCTGTTTTTATCATCTATGGAGGACAGATTGAGAAGTGGAAAGTTTAGAGTGATAGAATTTGTCCCTCCCACACATCTGAAAAGGGCTCATCCCCGACTCGACTTTCTGGTCTGTTATTAAGTTAACGAGGGAAAACTCCTGAACTTTCTCTCTTTCACTCTCTCCTCCCTTCTTCCCCTGCTGTGTGTGTGTGTGTTTTTTCCTCGAAGATGCCTGTGACTGTTTCACATTGCTTGGGTGTTTCGCGAGTGTTTTGCACTTCGACATATCAGTTTCATTTGTGGAGGTGGCTACCACACCGCCTTGTTAGCTTCCTTCACCTGGGAGAGCTAGACTCAGCTCACTGGATGGAAGTGATCAATAAAAAAGACGTAGTGGAATTAGTACAGGCGGTAAAAAAAAAAAAAAGGGTATATCCTGTAGTACACAGTCCTGAACTTTTGTCTAAACCATTATAAGAGAAACTGGTTCCCAGCACCCAGAGAGACAAATCAGATTGAAAACAAGGTGTTTGGGTTTTAGGTTGACTCGCCCCGGCTAATTTGAGTCAAAGATTTTTAATGGACAAACAAAGGTTGTTTGCTTGGTTTGTCTACATCCTAAAACACTCAGCAGGTTGTTCTGTTTGCTCCTGGCCTCATATACCCACACCTTTCACACATTTGAAGGAACACAAAGTGATACAGCCCCTCTGTTGGTTAATTGAACCATTCTGCTCTGTAGACTGGTTTTCTAAACTATGGGGTAGTGCCAGATGAGTTATACCTTTTGCCCAAACCCAGTCTCTTTCTCTCTCTCTCTCTCTCTCTCTCTCTCTCTGTCTTTTGTTAAAAGGGGGGGTTTGTGTCCTCCTCTTGGTGCCCAGGCCTGGGTTTGGTCCTCGGCCTGTCTGAGCTGGTCTGTTGCCTCATCGTGTGACTGTGTGACCTCGTGTCTCATAAGCAGATTAGGGGTGTCCTGTGTGACTGGCTCTTTTGCCCCAATTTGACATTTTTCCAGTCTCCCCTTTTCTTAACATCACCCCAAAATGTATAAGATTATTGTTCTGGCATTGGAGGTCCCGCTGGGGGTTAAATGCCACAATACAACACAAATGCACAACTACTCACGCACACTCTCTGTCTGTTTCTGTGTGTCTCTCACTGTCTCTCTCTCTCTCTCACACACACACACACACACACACACACACACACACACACACACACACACATACATACACAAGAAACCCACATGCTCTTAGTGCAAATGCATAAAGAACTCCTATGGGCAGTTTAATGTGTTGTTCATGCTGTGGGGGGGGGGGGGTGAGATGGAGATGTGTGTGTGTTCTTAATTTATGCAGGATAATGGATTACATCTTGGTTTAGGGCAATAGCACCAGTATGTCTTTCTTTCACACTAAAATATAAATGGGAAAACATGTGGAAAAGTATCACAATAGTGATGTTTGTTGTAATTACAGATTTTAAAAATGGAAAACATCTGGGCACATTGATCAGATCCGTGATTGCGTTACTCTAAAGTCACTCTGAAGACAGTTACTCAGTGTTAAAAAAAAAAAAAGGAATTAAACGGCCAGCGTTGGGTTTTTAGGCTGTGAGAATCGCCTCATTCCTGCGTTGTGTTCTAATACGGAAATCAGATGTTAATGTGTGTCAGTTTGAGTCTGACCCAGATGTGGATGCTTAGTGCAGTGTGTGTTTTAATACAGATGGTCTTAAAGTGTTAAAGGGGTTACTGCCATCCCTGCTTTTCACTGCCAGAGCTCTGCACGCAGTATTTCACTGTATTTATTATCCGTTTTATTTGATCATAATTAGTGTACAGTCACGTTGTGTTGTGTTACATGGGTCTTGAATAAATATTATCTGTGATTTAGTGCTCTTCAAATATGGAAACAGGATAATTGAATACATTGATAATAAAATCTGTTTTTATTTTTCCTAGAAAGTTTTTTTTTTTGAGTTTGTTTGTGTTTATGTGGTGTGTATGTGTGTGTGTGTGTGTGTGTTTCTGTGTGTCTGTGTCTTAGACAGGACCCCGGAGGACTTTGTCCTCTTTCTGATTGCCGTGTGTGGAGAAAAGAGCAGACTTGTCAGTAGGCTTGAGTCACACAAACACACACACACACACACACACTATAAATATGCTAACAGAAAATATATACTGGGTTATGCTTGTATGCACACACACAGGCAGTTATACAAACTCAGTGGATGAAATCACACACACATAAAGGATACATGAGCTAACATGTACCATACATACTGTACACACACACACACACACACTCACACACACACACACAGAGGATGCATGAAGTGAGATGTACTACATACACATACACATACACATACACAAGCATGCTTCTTGTGCTCCCGCTAGACATGTTGTATGACTCATGTGTTCCCTTCTGTCTTTGTGTGTGTACATGGCAGAGAGCTGTTCCTCTGAAATTTTAGATTTTATTCATGAACTGCTCTGACAAACAGACTGAAATAAACACACTCTCTTCACAGACTACTGTAGACCCCCTCACAGGAATACGGATTTGGAACACAAATTTGAAAGGACATTTTGTAATGTGCTGTTCCACTTCAGTGAGACGTGTGTGGAGTTGGCGGATGAGCAGGTCGAGTTGTGTTGCGTCGCCCTGAGGCCGCAGGGGGAGGGGCATGATTAAGGTGTTGGCTCTCTCTGTGTCGCTCACTCTGTCTGTCTGTCTTGCTGTCTGTCTGTCTCGCTGTCTGTCTATCTGTCTCTCTCTGTGTTGCTCGCTCTGTCTGTCTGTCTGTCTCTCTGTGTCGCTCTCTCTGTCGGTCTGTCTCTCTCTGTGTCGCTCGTTCTGTCTGTTGTTCAGTCTGTCTGTCTGTTTCTCTCACCTTCTCTTATGTCTGTCTGTCTGGATGTCCGTCTTTCTCTTTGTGTCACTCTCTGTCGGACTCTCTGCCGGTCTGTCTGTCTCTCTCTGTCTCACTGAGTCCAGTCAACAAGGTTTTTAAGGCTGCAGTGTGAACACACACCAATATGTTCATTATGAACCATGAATACTACAACTGGGTTTGTTTACAAACACACAACGTAGCCATGGGCTGCTGCATCTGTATGATGGGAGCAAACACACACACACACACACACACACACACGTAAACATACACACACATACACATTTGCGTTCTTCCATTTGCTGCTAATTCAAAGCACAAAAGGCACAATACACAATACTGCTAGACCATATGCAGAGTAACAGCATCAATATTGAATGAGTTAGGACAGATTCAATTTTGTATTTGACTCATATGTATGATAATAGACTTGTCCCTCATCTGATTTATCTGCCAATGTAATAAGATGGAGGCCCTTTGGAAAGCTGTGTGTGTTTGTGTGTGTGTGTGTATGTGTGTGTGTGTGTGTGTGTGTGATTGAGAGGTTGTGGGTAGTCTGAGCTGTCAGGATTTTACCGAGTCACTCTCAGCACGACCATCTGGAGCGGTATCCATGGAGACGAGGTGGTGGTTGGAGGAGAGGGGGGAGGGGGCATTGGAACTGCAAACTCAGTGAGCGTATGTGTGTTTGTGTATGTGTGTGTGTGTGTTTGCGTGTGTGTTTGTTTCAACTGTAGGATATTTTTTTATGCTTGAGAACGCTTGAACTATAGATGGTTATTTAGTCAGCTCACCAGAATTGAATCCTGAGCGGTCGTCCTGTTTCTCCACTTGATTTGATTTGCACAAACAAAGGCAAAAGTTTAAACATTTGAGCACTGTACAGTGTGCAGTTTTTCTCCCCTCAACACACGTCCAAATCCACTTCCATCTGCCCACAAAATTTATAATAGCTTTTCTTGTTAAGCTCAGACAGCACCTCCATACACACACACACACACACACACACGGAGCCGGGGGAGGGAGGGAGTGTGAGAAAGCGAGGAGAGAGAGAGAGAGAGAGAGAGAGAGAGAGGTCGGCTCGTTGGGTTTGTTTTGATCTGATTCACAACGGTTCTTTTCCCCCCTTCTCTTCCTGGATAGGAGCCCAGAGTCAGCTGACCAAATCTGAAGGCTCTGATTGGTTAAAGCAAACCATGCATTTTTCTTGTAGCCAGGCAGACTCCTTACTCCTGCGGGAATGTAGGCCTCAACTCTGCCACAATCAGAAACACACATATATTCATACACTGACACACACACACACACAGTCACACACACACACACAAGCAAGCAAGTATTGCTGTAGGAATCAAATACAGAGGGATGCGAGGTTGAAGTCGTAGTGGGGTTAGTGACACACCATGGGAGTCCACTTATCTACAGAGAGTTTACGCATGCACGCGCGCACACACACACACACACACACACACACACAGACAGACACAGAGACACAAGCTCACAGCATACATGTAAACAGAGCTGTGATGTATTCCTCCTGGTAGATTTCAGAGGCCAGAGACTCATTTAACAGGCTGTAGAGCACGTGAGTAAACACACGGCTGTTTGTTTCAATAATAAAAGTCACATATTGGGGCTCTGGCGAATCATCAATACTGTGCTACAGATAAACCTCTTGGATGCTTATAAATCTCTCTCTCTCTCTCTCTCTCTCTCTCTCTCTCTGTCTCGAGTTCAGCATGCTTTATGGACATAACGAAATGAGTCATTACTCTTACTAAAGTAACAGTGAAAGACCGTGCAGAGGTTCCAGAATAAAAGCTTTTGCCCTGACCAGGAACGTGGCAGTGTTAATTAAAATGACATAGGAAAGTAAATTGTAAGCCACAGTACAGAATATTAAAAGAGTCCATCTCTCTCTCTCTCTCTCTCTCTCTTGCTCTCTCTCTCTCGCTCGCTCCCTCTCTCTCTTTCTTCCTCCTCTTCTCCTTTTTGTTCTGTGTGCTGCTGTTTGTTTCTATGGTAACTGTGAGGAAACTGAGATGGCTGCTATTTTAGTCAGTCCTTAGGTTGATTCAGCACCTCACTGAAGTGTATTCCCCCCCACTCTCTATAGTATTACACTATACTCTTCACAACAGCCCACTCTGCACCCTCACTGAAGTATACCTCGCTGTGGAACTCTGCACCCTCACTGAAGTGTACCTCACTGTAGAACTCTGCACCTCACTGAAGTGTACCTCACTGTAGAACTCTGCACCTCACTGAAGTGTACCTCACTGTAGAACTCTGCACCTCACTGAAGTGTACCTCACTGTAGAACTCTGCACCTCACTGAAGTATACCTCACTGTAGAACTCTGCACCTCACTGAAGTGTACCTCACTGTAGAACTCTGCAGCTCACTGAAGTGTACCTCGCTGTAGAACTCTGCACCTCACTGAAGTGTACCTCGCTGTAGAACTCTGCACCTCACTGCACTGCTCTGCACCTCACTGAAGTATACCTCACTGTAGAACTCTGCACCTCGCTGAAGTGTACCTCACTGTAGAACTCTGCACCTCGCTGAAGTGTACCTCACTGTAGAACTCTGCACCTCACTGAAGTGTACCTCACTGTAGAACTCTGCACCTCACTGCACTGCTCTGCACCTCACTGAAGTATACCTCACTGTACTGCACTGCTGTGTAAAGTGAGGTACATTGAGGTATTTCACTGCGCTGAACTGGACCACACTGCCGAATACCTTACTGAACCATGCTTTGGTTCCATTGGTTTCTAGCAGCTGCTGAAACCTGAGAGACAAGGTTCCCCTTGACCCTTCTGTGCTGTGGGT